>NC_135971.1:20626793-20659072 GCF_053455715.1 Rhinoraja longicauda | reverse complement strand
ATTACTTGAGAGTTTTGAAACATAACATCTTGCCCGGGTTACTTGAAAACCAAGCTTCATGGTAACAAGGCATAAACTGGATTGACTTCCAGTTTACTAATAGCAGTATTAAGAAATGTAATTTTAAGAAGTGGGTTGAATGGATTTTTGTGCGGAGTGTGGGCATTCTTTGAAAATGAACGGGAGATGCATATCTGGTTTCTGGGTTACATATCTGGGTTGGGAGCCTACTTTAAATGTAATGGCTGATGGCCATAAACATCGCGAAAATTCCTACGCCTACCCGCCCGTCAAACTGTCGCCTCCAATCTACCTGTCAAATGTCCTGACGGTAAATAAATTGGTTAAACACAAGTATTTTATCATGGTATCTTCAAATGACTTTACTTAATTTAATATTACGTACTTCTAAATGCATCTAAGAGAACCTAGCAAACCTGGGGACAGCATGCGACAGTGCCCACAATAAGCTACGATACCTGGCGACAAGCCAGCTGTCGCCGAGAAATTTCAATCCGGTTGATTTCTCAGCGACGCGCCGAGATCGCTACGACTCATTGAAGACTCCTCACGATCATGCCCGCGACACCCCGGCGAACGTTTGGCGACAGCCTAGTCGCTGGCAGTCGCCTTAAAATCGCCTGAGTGGGACAGGCCCATGAGATAGAGCTCTGGGGGGCTAGCGGAATCAAGGGATATGGGGAGAAGTTGGGCACGGGTTACTGATGATCAGCCATGATCACAATGAATGGCGGTGCGTACAGGCTCGAACGGCCTCCTCCTGCACCTATTGTCTATGTTTCTACGTTTCTGTTCATTAAACACTTCTGCGAAAACAACGTTCTTACCATCATCATCAATGCAGGGTTTCACTTCATCAAAAGACCGATCTATTGAGCACTGCAAAACATCTGCACATATAAAGAAGAAAGGTGATTCTTAAAGCATCAAGCACCATCAAATATAGCAGAAAAGCAGGCATGTCAGCCCACCATGCTTTAGCTTAGAGATACAGCGTGGAAACAGGCCCTTCGGCCCACTGAGTCCATGCCGACCAGCAATCCCCGTACACGAGCACTATCCCATACACCAGGGACAATATACCATTTGAACCAAAGCCAATTAGCCTACAAACTTGCACGCCTTTGGAGTTTGGCAGGAAACCCGGGGAAAACCTACGCAGGTCACGGGGCAAACTCCATGCAGACAGTCCCCGCAGTCGGGATCGAACCCGGGTCTCTGGCGCTGTGAGGCAGCAACTCTGCCGCTGCGCCACCGTGCCGACCACTTCTATCCCAATGTCCACTCCATAGGCATTAGGGGCAATTCACCGGGGGTGGGAGGGGGGGGTAGGGGGGGCACTTAGCCTACAAACCCGCAAGTCTTTGGGATGTGGGAGCACCCGTTTGTCAGGGGCGTCAGGGGTTGCGGGGAGAAGGCAGGAGAATGGGGTTGAGAGGGAGAGATAGATCAGCCATGATTGAATGGCGGAGTGGACTCGATGGGCCGAATGGCCTAATTCTGCTCCTAGATCTAATGAACATGCACTGAACTCACCATGAACGGTTTTGCCAATCAGGACACGATCATCAGGGTCATCTGTAAAAGAGATAAACAAGGCACATATGCCATGAGACTTTGCCGCCCGCCTTATTTCAAAGAACTGGTTCCTCACCTGTACTGTTCTCATCCGTGCTGGCTAGCATTGAGGCAGTGGGTTGAAGGGCCTGTTTCTGTGCTGTAGACTCTATGGTTCTTTTCCCCATGCCGTCCATATCTCCCCAATCCCCTCTCCCCTGTCTCTCTCAGTCTGAGGAAGGGTCTCGACCCAAAACGTCACCAATTCCTTTATCCCAGAGATGCTGCCCGTCCCGCTGAGTTATTCCAGCAATTTGTGCTTATCCAGCAGTCTGCATGTTGATTTATCTCATTTCAAGTAACCCTTGCATTTTCCCTCTCCCCCCCCCACCCCCCCCCCCACCCCCCCTCCATCCTAATCGTTCTACTAGTTCCACTCTTTGCATCCCTGTATCTCTTCGTTATATCCTCTTCCCCAGCCAACGATGGACCGATGAGGCAAAGGTTCACCTGCACCTCCTCCTCCTCTATTGCATCCGCTGTTCCAGATGTCAACGTCTCTACATCGGCGCGACCAAGCGCAGGCTCGGCGATCGTTTCGCTCAACGCCTCTGCTCAGTCCGCCTTAACCAACCTGATCTCCCGGTGGCTCAGCACTTCAACCCCCCCTCCCACTCCCAGTCTGACCTTTCTGTCATGGGCCTCCTCCAGTGCCATAGTGAGGCCCACCGCAAATTGGAGGAACAGCACCTCATATTTCGCCTGGGCAGCTTGCAGCCCAGCGGTATGAACATTGACTTCTCCAACTTTAGATAGTTCCTCTGTCCCTCTCTTCCCCTTCCCCTTCCCAGTTCTCCCTCTCTGTTCCTGTCTCCACCTATATCCTTTCTTTGTCCCGCCCCCTCCCCTGACATCAGTCTGAAGAAGGGTCTCGACCTGAAACGTCACCCATTCCCTCTCTCCTAGATGCTGCCTGACCTGCTGAGTTACTCCAGCATTTTGTGATACCTTCGATTTGTACCAGCATCTGCAGTTATTTTCCTTCCCAATGGGCCACCCTTGGCCATCTGTTGTCGGCCCTGCTTTGTTCCGGCCTTTTCCTACCTCCAGTTCCCTCCCCTCCACTTTCAGTCTGAAGAAAGGTCCCGACCCGAAACATCACCCATCCTCATTCTCCAGAGATGCTGCCCGACCCGATGAGTTACTCCAGCACTTTGTGTACAGCTTACGTTCAGTTTAGTTTCATTCAGTTTCGAGACACTGCGTGCAACAGGCCCTTCGGCCCACCGACCATCGATAGCCCGTTCACACCAGTTCTATAACAACACACACCAGGGACAATTCACAGACAATTCACACCGGAGCTCCCGGAGGAAACCCACGCAGTCACAGGGAGAACATGCAAACTCCGTACAGCCAGCACCCGTGGTCAGGATCGAACCGGGGTCTCTGGCCCCTTGAGGCAGTAACTCTACTCTTACACTGTCCTCCTTACCACTGATTTGTTCCGGCCTTTCCCAACCTCCAGCTCCGTCCACTCTACTTTCAGTCTCACCCATCCTTCTCTACAGAGATGCTGCCCGACCCGCTGAGTTGCTCCAGCACTCTGTGTCTACTTACAACATCTCATTTTTCCTTCCCTGTTGTTCTCGAGGGCTTGTAATGCTCAGGCTCTATCAGGCAACGGTAAGACCGCATTTGGAGTATTGCGAGCAATGTTTGGGCCCCTTATCTGAGGAATGACGTGCTGGCTCTGGAGAGGGTCCAGAGGAGGTTTGATCCAAGGAATGATCCCAGGAATGAGTGGGTTCATCTGTGGTGAGCGTTTGTCAGAAAGAAGGACGGGGGGACCTCGTTGAAACGTACAGAATGCTGAAAGGACCTGGATAGAGTGGATGTGGAGAGGATGTTTCCACTGGTGGGAGAGTCTAGGACTAGAGGTCATCGCCTGAGAATTTAAGGACGTTCTGTTAGAGAGATTAGGAGAAATTTCTTTAATCAGAGGGAGGTGAAGCTGTGGAATTAGTTGGCACAGAAGGCAAGTCAGTGGATATTTTTAAGGCAGAGATAGGCAGATTCTTGATTAGTGCAGGTGCCAGAGGTTATGGGGAGAAGGCAGGAGAATGGGGTTAGGAGGGAGAGATGGATCAACCGTGAATGAATGGCGGAGTAGACCTGATGGGCCGAATGGCCTAATTCTACTCCTATTCATATCATATCATATATATACAGCCGGAAACAGGCCTTTTCGGCCCACCAAGTCCGTGCCGCCCAGCGATCCCCGTACATTAACACTATCCTACACCCACTAGGGACAATTTTTACATTTACCCAGCCAATTAACCTACATACCTGTACGTCTTTGGAGTGTGGGAGGAAACCGAAGATCTTGGAGAAAACCCACGCAGGTCACGGGGAGAACGTACAAACTCCTTACAGTGCAGCACCCGTAGTCAGGATCGAACCTGAGTCTCCGGCGCTGCATTCGCTGTAAAGCAGCAACTCTACCGCTGCGCTACCGTGCTTGTGACCTTGGCTGTGATCGACTTACCGAGATAATCGAAAAACTTGAACAGAGCAGGTTTAACGCACGCCTTCATCAGCATGAAAGTTCCGTGAACGTGACAGTCTGTAGGGGAAAAAAAACATTGGACCATTTTCAAAGAAAAATAATAGATACTTTTTAGTTTGGAGATACAGCTCGGAAGCAGGCCATTCGGCCCACCGAGTCCGTGCCGACCAGCGATCCCCACACACTAACACTATCCTACACACACGCACACAAGGGACAATTTACAATTCTTACCAAACTTTTACAAACCTGCACGTCTTTGGGATGTGGGAGGAAACCGGAGCACCCGGAGAAAACCCCCTCGCGGTCACGGGGTGAACGTGTAAAATCCGTACAGGCAGAACCCGTGTTCAGGATCGAAGCCGGGTCTCTACCGCTGTGCCACCATGACGCCCAATTACTACTTTGCTAATATATATATATACATTAAAAACAGTTAGAGAGCAGTGCTGAACTACCATCTCCATCATTTTTATTGCTCTTGTTGTTGGACTGTGGGTAATGGAATTTCGTCCAAAAGACGTTCTTTTTGGATGGCAATAAAGCTTTATATCATATCATATCATATATATACAGCCGGAAACGGGCCTTTTCGGCCCTTCAAGTCCGTGCTGCCCAGCGATCCCCGCACATTAACACTATCCTACACCCACTAGGGACAATTTTTACATTTACCCAGCCAATTAACCTACATACCTGTACGTCTTTGGAGTGTGGGAGGAAACCGAAGATCTCGGAGAAAACCCACGCAGGTCACGGGGAGAACGTACAAACTCCTTACAGTGCAGCACCCGTAGTCAGGATCGAACCTGAGTCTCCGGCGCTGCATTCGCTGTAAAGCAGCAACTCTACCGCTGCGCTACCGTGCCGCGCTTATTCTGATTCTGAATCTGATTCCATACAGCATCATCAGCTTGCCTATTACATTTCCCCATCAGTTCTCAATAAACCATTAGAAAAGACTGCAGATGCTGGTTTCAATCGAAGGTAGACACAATATCTGGAGTAACTCAGTGGGTCAGGCAGCATCTCAGGAGAGAAGGAATGGGTGACGTTTCGGGTCGAGACCCTTTTTCAGAGTGACTGAACACTGGAATGTTAAATTTCCAGTTCTGGCCCTTTTTCAAACCTTATCTCCTCAAACACAAGAATATCATATTTCTAGGGGGGGTTTAAATGTTGTTTGCTTTAGTTTAGTTGAGAGATACATCACGGAAACAGGCCCTTCGGCCCACCGAGTCCGCACCGACCAGCGATCCCCGCACACTAACACTATCCTACACACACACGAGAGACAATTTTACATTTACACCAGCTAATTAACCTACAAACCCGCACGTCTTTGGAGTGTGGGAGGAAACCGGAGGTCTCGGAGAAAACCCTCGCAGGTCACGGGGAGAACGTGCAAACTCCATACAGACAGCACCCGTAGTCGGGATGGGTCGCGCTGTAAGGCAGCAGCTCTACCGCTGCGCCACCGTGCCGCCCTGTTACGGTACTTGCCACAACTACCTCTTCTGGCAGCTTTTTCCATGTAGCCATCAGCCTCTGAGTGAAAAGGTTGCCCCTCACATTCCTATTAAACCTGCCCCTCTCTCAAACCTATGTCCTCTGGATCCCGGTTCCCCTACTCTGGGTAAAAGACTGTGCACCCACCCTATCTATTCCCTTCATGATCTTATGCACCTCTAGAAGATTATTCCTCATCCTCCTGCGCTCCAAGGAATAAAGTCCTAGACTGCCCGACCTCTCCCTGTAGCTCAGGCCCTCGAGTCCTGGCAACATCCTCGTCAACCTTCCCTGCCCTCTTTCACTGGATTAATCCTTTACTTTAGACTTTGGAGGTCGAGCGTGGAAACGGGCTCTTCGGCCCACCGAGACCGCGCCAAACAGCGGCCACACCCGTACACTAACGCTGCCCGACACACGCCAGGGAACATTTACCATTTTGTTTTGCCGAAGCCGATAAACCTGCAAGTCTTTGGGACGTGGGAGGAAACCGGAGCACCCGGAGGAAACCCACCCACCCGCTCACTGGGAGAACGTGCAAACTCCGTACAGACAGCACCTGAGCTCAGGATGGAACCCGGGACCCTGGCGCTGTGAGGCAGCAACTCTACCGCTGTGCCACCGCGCCGGAGCGCAGCGGTAGAGTTGCTGCTTTACAGCGAATGCAGCGCCGGAGACTCAGGTTCGATCCTGACTACGGGTGCTGCACTGTAAGGAGTTTGTACGTTCTCCCCGTGACCTGCGTGGGTTTTCTCCGAGATCTTCGGTTTCCTCCCACACTCCAAAGACGTACAGGTATGTAGGTTAATTGGCTGGGTAAAATGTAAAAATTGTCCCTAGTGGGTGTAGGATAGTGTTAATGTGCGGGGATCGCTGGGCGGCACGGACTTGGTGGGCCGAAAAGGCCTGTTTCCGGCTGTACATATATGATATGATATGATAAATCGCAGAACATAATGGTAGTTCTCAATTATTATAACTAAGACGGCATCTTAAAAGTCCATCTCTCGTTTGTACCGTTTCATAGTTTATTTATATCCCACCCTAGACTAACACTATCCTACACACACGTGGGACAATTTACATTCATACCAAGCCAATTAGCCCCCAAACCGGGACGCCTTTGGAGTGTGGGAGGAATCCGGAGCACGGGGGGGAAAACCCACGCAGGTCACGGGGAGAACGTGCAAACTCCTTACAGACAGCACCCAAGCTCAGGAGGAATATTGAGTCCTCTAACTTTAGATAGTTCCTCTGTCCCTCCCTTCCCCTCCTCCTTCCCAGTTCTCCCACTGTCTTCCTGTCTCCACCTATATCCTTTCTTTGTCCCGCCCCCCCGACATCAGTCTGAAGAAGGATCTCGACCCGAAACGTCACCCATTCCTTCTCTCCATAGATGTTGCCTGACCCGCTGAGTTACTCCAGCATTCTGTGATGCACCCGAGCTCAGGATCGAACCCGGGACTCTGACGCTGTGAGGCAGTAACTCTGCCACTGCGCCACCCAGGGCCGTCTTAACGCATGGGCCTGATGGGCACTTGCCCAGGGCCCCACGAGCATAGGGGCCCCATGCTGATCTGTGTATGTTAAGTGACTTGCAATAAATAAATACTACTTTCAAAATGTAGGTTCAATAAGTGCTTTTTTCGCAACATTTTCGGTCCCTATGTGCTTCTCACAGCGATCTGTAAGTGCTTTTCGCAACAATGTAGCACCCTAAGTCCATCGCTAAGTGCTTTTCGGTAAGTGCTTTTCGCCGGCACGACAGGGGGGGGGGGGGGGCTGGTAGGGAAAGGGGGGTGGGGGAGAGTAACGGTAGGGGCCCCAGTACACTGCTTTGCCCGGGGGGCCATAATGCTGTAAAAACGGCGCTGGCGCCACCGTGCCGCCATTCTGCACAGAAGTTGCTTTTTTTGTTTTTGCCGCTTGCCAAAGTTCAGCCAGAGAGACAATCTGCTCACAGAAATCGAAGGCACCAAAAATAACACTTACCCTTATCAGTGCTCGATGCACAGGCGTCTAGACTGTCCAATTGAGTCGTTAAGATGCACCCTGTGAATATAAATAGATTGTCACTGCTTGGGGAAGAGGCACTGACTATCCAACACGCAAAAAGACACAAAGTGCTGGAGTATCTCCCTGAACTTCAACGCTCCCATTGACATCAAGAGTACTGGATCACAACAAACAGGGATGTAATGCTGAGGCTGTATAAGACGCTGGTCTGGACAGATTTGGAGTATTGTGAGCACATTTTGGGCCCCATATCTGAGGAAGGATGTGCTGGCTCTGGAGAGGGTCCAGAGGAGCTTTACGAGGACGATCCCAGGAATGAGTGGGTTAACCTATGATGAGCGTTTGTCGGCACTGGGCCTGTACTCGCTGGAGTTTAGAAGGAAGAGGGGGGACCTCATTGAAACGTACAGAACACTGAAAGGCCTGGACAGAGTGGATGTGGAGAGGATGTTTCCACTAGAGGGAGAGTCCAGGTCCAGAGGGCACAGCCTCAGAATTAAGGGGCCCTCTTTTAAAAAGGAGGTGAGGAGGAACTTCTTTAGTCAGAGGGAGGTGAATCTGTGGAACTCATTGCTGTGGAGGCCAAGTCAGTGGATATTTTTAAGGCAGAGATAGACAGGTACTTGATTAGAATGGGTGTCAAGGGTTCTGGGGAGAAGGCAGGAGAATGGGGTTAGGAGGCAGAGATCAGCCATGACTGAATGGCGGAGTGGACTCGATGGGCCGAATGGCCTAATTCTACTCCTATAACTTGTGAACTCAGTGCATCAGGCAGCATCTCTGGAGAACTTGGATAGGTGACGTTTCGGGTCGGGACCCTTTAGAGATGCAGCATGGCAACTGGCCCTGCGGCCCACTGAGTCCATGCCGATCACCTCGTAGTGTAAGAAAATAACTGCAGAAGCCGGTACAGATCGAAGGTATTTATTCACAAAATTCTGGAGTAACTCAGCAGGTCAGGCAGCATCTCAGGAGAGAAGGAATGGGTGACGTTTCGGGTCGAGACCCTTCTTCAGACTGATGTCAGGGGGGCGGGACAAAGGAAGGATATAGGTGGAGGCAGGATGACAGTGGGAGATCTGGGAAGGGGGAGGGGAAGAGAGGGATGGAGGAACTATCTAAAGTTGGAGAAGTCAATGTTCATACCACTGGGCTGCAAACTGCCCAGGCGAAATATGAGGTGCTGTTCCTCCAATTTCCGGTGGGCCTCACTATGGCACTGGAGGAGGCCCATGACAGAAAGGTCAGACTGGGAGTGGGAGGGGGAGTTGAGGTGCTCAGCCACCGGGAGATCAGTTCGAGCACACCCACAAGGGTCAATTTACAGAAGCCAATTAACCTGCAAACCTGCACTTCTTTGGAGAGTGGGAGGAAACCGGAGCACCCGGAGAAAGCCCATGCGGCCACAAGGAGAACGTACAAACTCCATACAGACAAGCACGCGTAGTCAGGATCGAGCCAGGGTCTCTGGCGCTGTGAGGCAGCAACTCTACCGCTGCGCCACCGTGCCGCCCTTTTTCAGACTGAAGGTGCAGAGGGGAGAAAGCTTACAGACAGAGGTGAGGGGAAGGGGTGGGAAGGAACTCAGGGGTCCCTGGGTGGAGGTGAGAGAGGAGGTACAGAGAAAGTGACAAAGCCCCAAGGTGAGAGGACAGAAGGTGTGAGACAAAAGCAGTGAATAGCCTCTGATTGTGAAGCTAGAGGAAGGAATGTTGGTGGAAGGGGAGGGGGAGGGGAGGCATATTAGTGCTGCCCCTCTTCTCTTCCAGGTTTCTCCCCTCCCCCACCCCTCCCCTCCCCCCACCCCCCCCTCCCCCACCCTACTCCTGCACCTATTTTCTATGTTTCTATGTTTCTATAGAGTGATACAGTGTGGAAATAGGGTCTTCAGCCCTACTTGCCCACACCGGCCAACATGTCCCATCTACACTATTCCCACCTGCCTGCATTTGGCCCATATCCCTCCAAACCTGTCCTATCCATGTACCTGTCTAACTGCTCCTGAAATGTTGGGACAGTCCCAGCCTCCTCTGGCAGCTTCAACCCAATCGATTTCTCTCATGATTTTATGAGAGTCCCAGCCTCCTCTGGCAGCTTCAACCCAATCGATTTCTCTCATGATTTTATACACCTCTATAAGATCACCCCTCATCCTCCTGCGCTCCAGGGAATAGAGACCCAGCCTACTCAACCTCTCCCTGGAGGTCACACCCTCTAGTCCTGGCAACATGCTCGTTAATCTTCTCCGAACCCTTTCCAGCTTGACGACATCTTTCCTATAACATGCTGCCCGGAACTGAACACAATACTCTAAATGCGGTCTCACCAACGTCTTATACAACTGCAACACGACCTCCCAACTATTCTACATTCTGCGTTCCAAAGCATTGCTAAAACTTCTGCTCTAATTTCAAAGTAGAAGTTAACCTACTCACTTCTCTTATTGAACATGCATGCAACTAATTCTCAATGTAGGAAACAAAGAGCTACAGATGCTGGCTTATACCCAAGATAAACACAGATTGTCACAAAGATATAGTACGAATCTGAGGGGTAACGTTTTCACGCAGAGGGTGGTGGGTGTAGGGAATGAGCTGCCAGAGGAGGTAGTTGAGGCAGGGACTATGGCAACGTTTGTTTTTTAGACAGGTACATGGATCAGACATGCTTAGAGGGATATGAGCCAAATGCGGTCAGGTGGGGCTAGTGTAGATGGCACATGTTGGCCAGTGTGGGCAAGTTAGGCTGAAGCAAAGATACTAGAGGAACAAGATGGAGCACTCCGTTGAAATTGCCTATACTGAAGTGTAGTACGCAAAGGAGCGTAACGTCCGCCATTTTAGTAAGCAAAACCCGCCGTTCGCTCTGCCTCTTGTAGTGTAATCAGTGTTTTGGGGGAACAGTATGTGTGATGATACCATTAAAATGCAGAATATATCTCATCTATCAATTCACAGATTTTTGTTATTTTTCTTTTTAAATGTTTCTGCAAGTTTCTGCCTACTAAAATGGCGCCGTGACGTACTAGGGTTTTTAGGGCCGAGTGGTCTATCTTGCTCTGTTCTATTACCTTTGGGGCTGAAGGGCCTGTTTCCATGCTGTAAGGCTCTGTGACTCTGTGACTCTGACTCTAAGTGCTGGAGTAACTCAGCGGGTCAGGCAGCAACTGTGGAGAGAAAGGAGATGCGACCCCCATCGGGTCGGGACCCTTCTTCGGACTGAAGGTAGGGGGTGGGGGGCGGGAGGGGGTGGGGAGCGGGAGGTGAAAAAAGATCAGGGCCGGCCACAGATTACCACAGGTGCCCGGTAGCTCTATGGTTGTTGTGATCTGAAGAGGGGTACAATGTGGTGAACTATGGAACTAGTTTAACCACTTTGGTGGAGGAAGGCGGAAAGTGGGGAGGGGGTGGGGGGGGGGGGGGGAGAGGGGAGGGAAGGGCAGTCGTTGGAAGTTACTTAAAATTCGATAATTCAGCGTTCATACCGCTGGGGTGTGAGCTGCCCAAGCGAAATATGAGGTGCTGTTCCTCCAATTTGCGCTGGTCAAATTGGAGGAACAATTAGGAGGCCCAGGACAGAAAGGTCAGTGTGGGAGTGGGAGGGGGAGTTCACATGGTACAACACTGACATCTCAATACTTCAATAGTTACCCTTCAGACTACACCAAATATGCATCTTTCTGCATTTAGATTCAATGGTTGATTCAGTTTAGTTTATTGTCACGTGTACCGAGGTACAGTGAAAAGCTTTTGTTGCGTGCTATGCGGTCAGCAGAAGGACAATGCATAATTACAATCGAGCCATTTACAGTGTACGCATACATGATAAAGGGAATAACGTTTAGTGCGAGGTAAAGCCAGCAAAATCGGATCAAGGATAGTCCGAGGGTCTCCAATGAGGTGGATAGTAGTTCAGCACTGCTCTCTGGTTGTGGTGGGATGGTTCAGTTGCCTGACAACAGCCGGGAAGAAACTGTCCCTGAATCTGGAGGTGTGCGTTTTCACACTTCTGCACCTCTTGCCCGATGGGAGAGGGGGGAAGAGAGGGAGTGGCCGGGGGTGAGACTGGTCCTTGATTGTGCTGCTGGCCTTGCCGAGGCAGCGTGATGCGTAAAATGCAGTAAAAATTACCTTGTAGCGACCATAGAGAATGGTCCAGGTCGTCGAACCCTCGGATTGGCCAGCGAAGTCACGTGTGAACGCGACCATGGGGATTGGTCCAGGGAGCGACATCGCTGATTGGCCAGCGATGTCATGTGCGCGTTTGGCGCCCGAAATAGTTAGTTCGGCGAAGTCTTCGAAGAAGACAGTAAGTTTTTGATGGTTGTCCTTTACCTTGTTGTTTAACTCTGTATTCGAATATTGCGGCTGCAATAAACTTCTTCTACAACCAACAAGTTTCCGGACTCGCCATAACCTTGTTCTTTCTTTCTTCTGCTTTTTCTTTTTCCTTCTTTTGAACTGGGGGGTGGGGGTGGGGGTGGGGGTGGGGGTGAGTTATTTAAAAAAATATGGTCTCCATTTATTGAATTTTTAGAAAAGTAAATGGGTTTGGCACAGGACTAAAATTTAAAAAAATTTAAATAAAAAGTTGAAACTTGAGTTGGGGGTTGGATGTACAGCTGTGGTTTTTGTCTCCCGGATCTACTCCCGTTAATTTTTATTGTTAGATCCTTTTTTTTTTTTAACCCTCTTACTCTCTCTCCCCAAGTTTATAGTTTTGTATTTTTATTTTTACTTTCTCTCTTCAAAAATTTAAAAATTGAAGCTATGTAAGAACTTTGTAACAAATGTGTTTTTTCTTATTTCGATTTGTACATATGCTTTTCAAAAATAAAATATTAAAAAAAAAAAAAGATTTAGAGCAGTGAGGGAACATACAATGGAGACATGATAAGACGGTACCAAGTTTCAACTCTTGATTTGTCAAACACGAACATTCTTCCACAGGATAGTTCATTGTTTCATCCAAAATACAGTAGAAAATGGATGAGTTGATATTGTGGGGTACTCACACATTTAGTGTTCATTCTGGTTTATGTGCTTAATTGTCCTTGAAAAAATGATGATAAGCTGTCTTGAAGCTCTGGCAGTCATATATTGAAAGTGCTTCTACAATGCCATTCGATAGCAAGCTCCAGGATTTTGACTAGCAAATTAGGAAAAACAATACATCCAAAGTAGGATTTGTGATTTGGAAGACTCGTGATTCAGAAAGGGTCCTGGAATCTTCATCATAGACACATTGTGCCCTTGGTCTTCTGGATGGCAAAGCTCGTTGTTTTTTATGTAGTTCCAATGGTTCCAATTTTGAAAAACAAAGGCTTGATGAGTTGATGTGATGCATTCTGCAAATACAGCAGTTCATGCTTTTGCCACTGGGGGCCAGTGATGGGGATGCTGAATTTTGAGGATGGAAGACAATGAAATTGATTTGTCCTTGATGTTTTGTCGAAAGACTTTTGGATGTTGCCCGTGTCATGCTGCAGGCAGGGCTGAACTACTACCTGTCCCGCCTGCAACTGGTCCAAAACGCCGCAGCGAGACTCCTGACGGGTACCCGTAAAAGGGACCACATCACCCCGATTCTGGCCTCTCTCCACTGGCTCCCTGTACGGTACAGAATCAACTTCAAGCTCCTCCTATTCACGTATAAAGCCCTAAATGGACACTCCCCCCCCTACATCAAAAATCTTCTAACCCCCCTCTCTAACTCCAGGTCCCTCAGATCGGCCGACTTGGGGCTATTCACTATCCCGCGGTCTAGGCTTAAACTCAGGGGTTGCAGCTCCTAGACTGTGGAACAGCATCCCTCTCCCGATCAGAACTGCCCCCTCCATCGACTCCTTTAAGTCCAGGCTCAAAACATATTTCTACTCCCTAGCGTTTGAGGCTCATTGAGGAGGCGCTGTGAACTGTTTGCGTACTACTGTATGTTTTCATTTTTTTTTCTATTGGAACCTAATCAAATGTACAGCACTTTGGTCAACGTGGGTTGTTTTTAAATGTGCTATACAAATAAAATTGACTTGACTTGACTTGACTTGACATTATCTGTGCGATATTGAATGGAATTGAACTCTATTCATGAACAAACATCCCATTTCCGAACCTACGACGGGAGAGGTCATAAAAAAGCAACTGAAAATGGATGAGTCTCGGAGATCCCTGTGAAGGTCCTGCAGAAGTATCCTGGTGCTGAAGTGATTAGCTCCTCATAAACATAGACATCTATATTTGTATCAGATATAATTTCAATCACTGGAAAGTTTTGTTTTCCTTGATCTTAGTCTTACCAAGACTCTTTCATGTCACACTTAATTGAATGTTGCCTTGATGTGAAGGTTAACCACTCACTTTACCAGTGGAATTCATCTCCTATTGTCCATGTTTGAACCAAGACTCTTATGAGGGTTTGGCTGAGTGCTTTGAGGGGAACCCACTGACGCCAGTGACCTTGCTCGCACGATGGCCCTAACTCAGGCTCGATTATCGCGTGCTGGAAAACTTACTGCCGCTCTTGGAGATGAACAAATTCGCTGGCAAGAGAGTATAATTCTATTCGAAGATGAAATATCAAATGTAATTGGAAATGTCTTCATTGCAGCAGCATGTGTTGCCTATTATGGTGCATTTACAGCTCATTACCGACAAATGCTAATAGACCACTGGATTAAATGCTGCACAGATCTTGGAATCCCCATCAGTGAAAACTTCAGCCTCATTAATATCTTAGGTGATCTCTTTGAGATTCGCCGGTGGAACACTGATGGTCTCCCACGTGATAATATTTCTACTGAGAATGGCATTCTTGTGAAGCAAGGTCATCGGTGGCCCTTGATGATTGATCCACAGGATCAGGCAAATCGCTGGATAAGAAACATGGAAACTAAGAATGGTTTGAAAATAATTAAACTAACAGACACTGGACTTTTACGCACATTAGAAAATTCTATTCGACCGGGCATGCCTGTGCTTTTAGAAGAGCTGAGAGAAAGCTTGGACCCAGCTCTGGAACCTATTCTTCTAAATCAAACATTCATGACAGGTGGCAGAAGACTTATGCGTTTGGGTGATACAGACATTGATTATGACAAAAACTTCAAATTCTACATGACAACCAAAATGTCTAATCCACATTATCTGCCAGAGGTATGTATAAAGGTCACCATCATCAACTTTACTGTGACTAAATCTGGCTTGGAAGATCAGGATCTGAGTGATGTTGTAAGAATAGAGAAACCTGAACTTGAAGAACAAAGAAATCAGCTAGTTGTTCAAATTAACTCTGATAAGAATCAGTTGAAAGCTATTGAAGATAGAATCTTGAAACTGCTTTTTACATCAGAAGGTAACATTCTGGATAATGAGGAACTAATACAAACTCTTCAAGAGTCAAAGGTTACTTCGGGTGCTATCAAAGTGCGACTGGAAGAAGCTGAGGCAACTGAAGAAAAAATCGATTCTGCTCGTGAGAAATATCGTCCTGTGGCTGCTCGTGGATCTGTTATGTATTTTGTAGTTGCCAGCTTGTCTGAAATAGATCCAATGTACCAGTTTTCTTTAAAATACTTCAAACAGTTATTTAATATAACCATTGAATCGTCTGACAAGACCTATAACCTGCACAAGCGTCTGAAGATACTGTTAAAGACAACATTATTTGCCATATACACTAATATTTCCAGAGGCCTCTTTGAACAACACAAACTCATCTACAGTTTCTTGCTCTGCACTGAAATCCTGCGGCAGGACAATAAAATCACAGATGCTGAATGGAACTTTTTCCGTAGGAAGCTCTTGGAAAAGGAATATCCTCCAAAATCACCAGAACATTGGCTGACAAATGTAACTTGGCAGTATGTGTTGTGATCTCGAAGAGAATTTGCCAGGCTTTAGAGGGATTTCAGGAAGAAGTTGGTGATTATGTTGTCAGAGGACACTGGAACGAAAGGTTGACAATGTTTCAGAAGCTCATTTTAATCAAATGTTTTATGGAAGAAAAGGTTGTCTTTGCAATCACAGATTTTGTCATAGAATCTCTGGGACACAGGAGTTTGTAGAGAATCCTCCTGTTCATTTAGCGACACTTTATCAGGATATGTCCAACAGCACTCCACTCATTTTCATATTAAGTACTGGTTCAGATCCTATGGGAGCATTCCTGAGATTTGCAAAAGAAAGGGATTATGCTGAAAGGGTGAAGTCTATTTCTCTGGGACAAGGACAAGGTCCCATTGCGGAAACATTGATTAAACAGGCTGTAAAGGCAGGAAATTGGGTTTTTCTTCAAAACTGTCATCTTGCAGTCTCGTGGATGTTAGCAATGGAGGAACTAGTTAAGGCGTTTACAGAACCAAGTGCTGTCATTCATGAAAATTTCCGACTGTTCCTGAGCTCCATGCCGACTAACACCTTTCCTGTCACGGTTTTGCAGAATTCAGTCAAGGTCACCAATGAACCGCCAAAAGGACTTCGTGCAAATGTCCGCAGAGCTTTCACAGAGATTACTACCACTTACTTTGAGGAACAAGTCTTGGGAAGGAAGTGGAGGAGGCTTATATTTGGTGTTTGTTTCTTCCATGCTGTGATTCAGGAAAGGAAGAAGTTTGGTCCATTGGGTTGGAACATCTGTTATGAGTTCAGTGATAGTGATCGTGAATGTGCCCTTCTTAATTTAAACCTCTATTGTGAAGGAGGGAAAATACCCTGGGATGCTCTTGTTTACATTACTGGTGAGATCAC
Source organism: Rhinoraja longicauda (assembly GCF_053455715.1). Lineage (NCBI taxonomy): Eukaryota > Metazoa > Chordata > Chondrichthyes > Rajiformes > Arhynchobatidae > Rhinoraja > Rhinoraja longicauda. Next base: position 20,642,653 of record NC_135971.1, on the reverse strand, counting down.
TTATGGAGGCCGAGTTACAGATGCTTGGGATCAACGATGTCTGCGTACCATCTTAAAGCGATTCTTCGCACCCACTATCTTAGCAGATGATTATAAGTACTCCGCATCAGGAATTTATTACAGTCCTGAGGTAGACAGCTTGCAGGCATTTAAAGAGTACATCGAAGGTCTTCCCCTAATTGATGACCCAGAAATATTTGGAATGCATGAAAATGCTAATTTAGCTTTCCAGCGCAAGGAAACCGGCACCATGATACGGACAGTTCTTGAAGTACAGCCCAATGTTATTGCACGTGGAGCTGGCAAAAGCAGTGATGAAATTGTTAATGAATTAGCAGATTCCATTCTATCAAAACTTCCAGCTAATCTTGACCTTGAAGCTGCAACTGAATCTCTATTTCTTAGGGATAAGAAAGGACGCTTAAATTCGTTGACCACAGTACTAGGCCAAGAAGTTGATCGTTTTAATGGTCTCCTGGGTGTGCTAAGAGACTCTATGGTTATATTGAACAAGGCTATTGCTGGATTTGTGGTGATGTCCGAAGACGTAGAAAAGGTGTACAGCAGCTTCCTGAACAATCATGTTCCATCGTTATGGTCTGATGCAGCTTATCCATCACTCAAACCCTTGGGATCGTGGGTGAAAGACTTCATATTGAGAACAGAGTTTATAGCGACTTGGATCAAAAATGGTGTACCAAAGTCCTTCTGGATTTCAGGATTTTTCTTCCCTCAGGGATTTCTGACAGCTACCTTCCCCTAAAGATGGAGTCATAGTCCATGGAATGTTCATGGATGCTTTTCGCTGGGATGACGAACAAATGGTGATAGAAGATTCCTTTCCCAAGGTGATGAATTCTGTTTTGCCGGTTGTACACTTTGAGCCTGCACAGAATTATGAACCAAGTTCATCACTGTATCAGGCACCGCTTTACAAGACAGCAGCCAGAGCAGGAACTCTCTCAACAACAGGTCATTCTACGAATTTTGTTGTAACTGTCTTATTACCATCAAAAAAAGACAGCGACTATTGGATCTCAAAAGGATCTGCTTTGCTTTGTCAGCTGAGTGACTGAATCTGTGGCATTTTGCAGAGCAGGTTGTGTGTTTCTAACATATTTTTAACTATGTAAATAACTTTGGAAAATGGCAAATTTGGAAAATGACAAAACAATAAGATAATAGGGTAGAGTTTTCACTGAGATTTGAACTGCATTATAATTTTGGATACATTCTTAAATGCCTTTCATCTTATTTTACATTTACTCTTTTACTCTGATTGTGCCTATTTGAGCATTCATTTGTGATGGATTTTCTTTTAGTTATATCATTATAGCGCTGTCTTTGAGAACCAATTTCAGCCTATCTAAACTTTTAAATTGCATTGCTGACCACATCAGGAGTATTGTGTGCAGTTTTGGTCTCCTAATTTGAGGAAGGACATCCTTGCTATTGAGGCAGTGCAACGTAGGTTCATAAGGTTAATCCCCGGGATGGCGGGACTGTCATATGAGGAAAGATTGGAAAGACTGGGTTTGTATTCACTGGAATTTAGAAGGATGAGAGGGGATCTGAGAGAAACGTATAACATTATAAAAGGACTGGACAAGCTAGATGCAGAAAAAATGTTCCCAATGTTGGGGGAGTCCAGATCCAGGGGCCACAGCTTAAGAGTAAAAGGGAGGCCATTTAAAACTGAGATGAGAAAAAACGTTTTCACCCAGAGAGTAGTGAATTTGTAGAATTCTCTGCCACAGAAGGCAGTAGAAGCCAATTCACTGGATGAAGTTAAAAGGGAGTTAGATAGAGCTCTAGGGGCTAGCAGATTCAAGTGATATAGGGAGAAGGCAGGCACGGGTTACTGATTGTGGATGATCAGCCATGATCACAATGAATGGCGGTGCTGGCTCGAAGGGCCAAATGGCCTCCTCCTGCACTTATTTTCTATGTTTCTATGTACCGAGGTACAGTGATAAGCTTTCTTCTTGAGTGTTATCAAGTCAGTGAAAAGACTATACATGATTACAATCAGGCCGTCTGCAGTGCATAGATAAAGGAGAAAGGGGACAATATTTGATGCAAAATATAACATTAAAGTCCGATAAAAGATCATTCAAAGGTTTACTGAGGTGCAGAAGCTTGAAAGCGAACACCACCAGACTCAGGAACAGCTTCATCCTCTCTGTTATCAGGCTTCTGAATGGTCCTTCCATAAGCTAGAGTACTGTCCGATTCACCTCTACCCCATTGCGGACATTGGACTGTGTCTCTGGAACTGTTACGCTGCGATACTGAGAACTATATTCCACACCTTGTATCTTTCCCCTTTGCTCTACCTATTGTACTGGAGTGTGGACTGATTGTATTCATGTACAGTAGATTCATGGAGTGATACAGCGTGGAAACAGGCCCTTCATCCCAACTTGCCCACATCGGCCAACATGTTCCACCTGCCTGCGTTTGGTCCATATCCCTCTAAACCTGTCCTATCCATGTACCCGTCTGAATGTTACTTCTAAACGTTGCCATAGCATCTGCTCCACATGTTTCCAGTTTACTTTAGACGCAGCGCGGAAACAGGCCCTTCGGCCCACTGAGTCCGCACTGCCCAGCGATCAACCCGTACACACACACACACACTAGGGACAATTGACATTTTTTACCGAAGCCAATAGCCCTACAAATGTGTACGTTCTTGGAGTGCGGGAGTAAACCGGAGCACCCGGAGAAAACCCAAGCAGGTCACGGGGGAGAACGTACAAACTCCGTACAGGCAGCACCCGTAGTCGGGATGGAACCCGGGTCTCTGGCGCTGTGAGGCAGCAACTCTACTGCTGCACCACCGTGCCACATTTCTTAAACGTTGTGTGGGTGATTGCATCATCTAGACTGCTTTAATTTCGCTGTACTTTGTGTAGTGACAATAAAGGTTTTTTTACAATGGTGTTATATCTGATCTGTTTGGAGAGCACTCAAAACCAAAGGCTCACCCTGGATCACAGTAAACATGACAATAATAAACCTCGACCTCTCCCAAACTTTAGCACAGATATTTCTCCACCCCTCCCATTACATACCACATCAACGGGGCTATTTGTCACACTTCCAGTTTCCGACGCAATCTCTACTTTCTGTTTCCATTTCTAGCATGTGTCGGGTTTCTTTGACCTAAATTGAGGAAGAGGTGAAGGGTGAGAGTCAGAGAAGCATCAGAACATAGGTGCAGGAGGAGGCCACTCGGCCCCTTCGAGCCAGCAGCGCCATTCAACATGATCATGGCTGATCATTCACAATCAGTACCCCGTTCCTGCTTTCTCCCGACATCCCTTGATTCCGTTAGCCCTAAGAGCTAAATCTAACTCTCTCTTGAAAACGTCCAGTGATTTGGCCTCCACTGCCCTCTGTGGCAGAGAATTCCACAGATTCACAACTCTCTGGGTGAAATAGTCATAGACTCATGGAGTGATAGAGCATGGAAACAGGCAAATCGGCACAACTTCCCCGGTATATGTGATAATCATAAACTAAACTAAACTAAACTAAACTAAACTGGCCAACATGTCCCATCTACTCTAGTCCCACCTGCCCGCGCTTGGTCCATATCCCTCCAAACCTGTCCTATCCATGTACCTGTCTAAATGTTTCTTAAACGTTGGGATGTATTCACAAAATGCTGGAGTAACTCAGCAGGTCAGGCAGCATCTCGGGAGAGAAGGAATGGGTGACGTTTCGGGTCGAGACCCTTCTTCACACTGATGTCAGGGGGGGCGGGACAAAGGAAGGATATAGGTGGAGACAGGAAGATAGAGGGAGAACTGGGAAGGGGGAGGGGAAGAGAGGGACAGAGGAACTATCTAAAGTTGGAGAAGTCAATGCTCATACCGCTGGGCCGCAAGCTGCCCAGGCGAAATATGAGGTGCTGTTCCTCCAATTTCCGGTGGGCCTCACTATGGCACTGGAGGAGGCCCATGACAGAAAGGTCAGACTGGGAGTGGGAGGGGGAGTTGAAGTGCTCGGCTACCGGGAGATCAGATTGGCGAACGTGGACCGAGCGCAGGTGTTGAGCGAAACGATCGCCGAGCCTGCGCTTGGTTTCGCCGATGTAAATAAGTTGACATCTGGAGCAGCGGATGCAATAGATGAGGTTGGAGGAGGTGTGACATCATTGGGATAGTCCCAGCCTCATCTACCTCCTCTGGCAGCTCGTTCCACACACCCACCGCCCTTTGTGTGAAAAAGTTACCCCTCTGATTCTCATGAAATCTTTTTCCCTTCACTTTAAACCTATGTGCTTTGGTCCCCGATTCACCTACCGAATCTGTGCGCCTACCCGATCTATTCCTCTCATGATTTTATTTTGAAAGTAACAACAGCACCGGGCCAAGCCAACAACTGGTTTTCACCTTTGACAACAATGTTGGAGTTGTATTGGACGGTAACATGCAGCTAGACTACGGGAATCAAGAGCCAGGGGGATGGACGCAAATTGCTGGAGTAACTCAGCGGGACAGGCAGGATCTCTGGATAGAAGGAATGGGTGACGTTTCGGGTCGAGACCTCTCTTCAGGCTGCGAGTCAGGGAACAGGTAAACGAAAGATATGGAAGGGTAAGGTGTGAAAACAAAAGATCAAAGGGGATGCAGTTCAAGGATTATGTAGAACTAGACAAAGTGGACCCGTTGTCGAGACAAAGTTGACCCGTTGGGCCTAAACCTCTCCTGCATTGGTGCAGCACCTTCTCCTCCCCCTCCCCTCTCCCCCCACCCCTCCCCCTTACCCTGCCCCCCACTCCATCCCCCTCAACCTCCCTTATCCTCCCTCCTCCCCCTCCCTCCGTCCCCCCCCTCCCTCCACCCCCTCCCTCCCTCCCGAGGAGATAGATTTAAACTTTGAAATGTGAATTTCAATTTCAATGAAACGTCTTCCATTAGCACCAAAGGGACGACGGTGAATAAGGTGGGCCTAAAATTGTCGTGCTATCGTGTACCGTTTCGGCTGTAGTTCAGGAACAAACAAACAAACAAACGAGAGTTTTAGTATATAGATGGATCATTGTTATGGATAGGAAAAAAATGCAGATACTGGTTTGAATCGAAGGTAGACACAAAACACTGGAGCATCTCAGCGGGTCAGGCAGCATCTCGGGAGAGAAGGAATGGGTGACGATTCGGGTCGAGACCCTTCGTTAGACTGATGTCAGGGGAGGGGGCGGGACAAAGATAGAATGTAGTCGAAGACAGTAAGACTGGTGGGAGAACTGGGAAGGGGGAGGGGATAGAGAGGGAAAGCAGGGACTACCTGAAGTTAGAGAAGTAAATGTTCATACCACTGGGGTGTAAACTACCCAAGTGAAATACGAGGTGCTGTTCCTCCAATTTGCGCTGGGCCTCAATTCGACAGTGGAGGAGGCCCAGGACAGAAAGGTCACACTGGGAGTGGGAGGGGGAGTTGAAGTGCTGAGCCACCGGGAGATCAGGTTGGTTAGGGCGGACTGAGCAGAGGTGTTCAGTGAAACGATCGGCGAGCCTGCACTTGGTCTCGCCGATGTAGAGAAGGATCTTTGTTAGCTGAGGTGCGGATCTTTGACAGCGAGGCATACAATGTAAAATTTAATCAGGAGGACAGTCAGACTGGTCGGAGAACTAGGATGATCCAGTTGCCTGATAACAGCTAATTTTGTGCAACACAGTTTGCGCAGCGGTGCAGTTGCTGCCTTACAGCGAATGCAGCGCCGGAGACCCGGGTTCCATCCCGAATACGGGTGCTGTCTGTACGAAGTTTGTACGTTCTCCCCGTGACCTGCTTGGGTTTTCTCCGAGATCTTCGATTTCATAGAAACATAGAAAGATCGAAAATAGGTGCAGGAGTAGGCCATTCGGTCCTTCGAGCCTGCACCGCCATTCAATATGATCATGGCTGATCATCCAACTCAGTATCCCGTACCTGCCTTCTCTCCATACCCCCTGATCCCTTTAGCCACAAGGGCCACATCTAACTCCCTCTTAAATATAGCCAATGAACTGGCCTCAACTACCTTCTGTGGCAGAGAATTCCACAGATTCACCACTCTCTGTGTGAAAAAAAACTTTCTCATCTCGGTCCTAAAAGACTTCCCCCTTATCCTTGAACTGTGACCCCTGGTTCTCGACTTCCCCAACATCGGGAACAATCTTCCTGCATCTAGCCTGTCCAACCCCTTAAGAATTTTGTAAGTTTCTATAAGATCCCCCCTCAATCTTCTAAATTCCAGCGAGTACAAGCCGAGTCTATCCAGTCTTTCTTCATATGAAAGTCCTGCCATCCCAGGAATCAATCTGGTGAACCTTCTCTGTACTCCCTCTATGGCAAGAATGTCTTTCCTCAGATTAGGAGACCAAAATTGTACGCAATCCTCCCACACTCCAAAAACGTACAGGTATGTAGGTTAATTGGCTTTGGTAAATGTAAAAATTGTCCCTAGTGGGTGTAGAATAGTGTTAATGTGCGGGGCTCGCTGGTCGGCGCGGACCCGGTGGGCCGAAGGGCCTGTTTCCACGCTGTATCTCGAAACTAAACTAAACTAAACTAAACATCTGGTAAGAAACAGACCCTGAATCTAGAGCTGTACGTTTTCACACTTCTGTACCTTTTGCCCGATGGGAGAGGGGGGAAGCGGGAGTGGCCGGGGGTGAGACTGGTCCTTGACGATGCTGCTGGCCTTGCCGAGGCAGCGTGAGGTGGAGATGGAGTCAGTGGGAGGGTGGTTGGTTTGTGCGATGGTCTGGGCTGCGTCCACAATTCGCTACAATTTCTTGCGGTCTTGGGTGGAGCTGTTCCCAAACCAAGCTGTGATTCATCCTGATAAAATGCTTTCCTTGGTGCATCCATACAAGTGTTAAAGTGAACAGGTTTAGCAGGTGAGATCGGCCGGGGCAAGATGAGGATGGGAAAGAGGAAGATATGCTAGACTAAACTGAAGTAATTTCATGCAAGAAACCTGCCATGGAAGGTAGATGGGGGCAGGTCATGGATTAGTCCATGGGACTCGGATATCATAGGCACTTAAGAAACATGGTTGGGGGAGAAACATAGAAACATAGAAACAGCGCGGAAACAGGCCCTTCGGCCCACCGAGTCCGCGCCGACGGTTTGGATAGCACGCAAAACCAAGCTTCACCCTGTGTCACAGTGCACATGACAATAATAAACCAGCACGGTGGCGCAGCGGTTGATTTGCTGCCTTACAGCGAATGCAGCACCAGAGACCCGGGTTCGATCCCGATTACAGGTGCTGTCTGTGCAGAGTTTGTACGTTCGCCCCGTGACCTGCGTGGGTTTTCTCCGAGATCCTCGGTTTCCTCCCACACTCCAAAAACATGCAGGTTAATTGGCTTGGTAAATGTAAAAATTGTCCCCAGTGGGTGTAGGATAGTGTTAGTGTGTGGGGATCGCTGGTCGGCGCGGACCCGGTGGGCTGAAAGGGCCTGTTTCCGCGCTGTATCTCTGAACTGAACTCAACTTTATCACAGATATTTCTGTCCCTCCCACCTATTACAGATTATGTCAACGGAGCTTTTTCCTCACGTTTCCAGTTTCTGAGGTAAAATCGTCTTTCTGTTCCCATTTCTAGCATTTGTCGGGATTCTTTTACTCAATTGAGGAAGTGGTGGAAGCAGAGAGTCATAGAAACATAGAACATTGGTGCAGGAGGAGGCCACTCGGTCCCTCGAGCCTGTACGCACCGCCATTCAATGTGATCATGGCTGATCATCCACAATCAGTACCCCGTTCCTGCTTTCTCCCCATACCCCTTGATTCCGTTGGCCCTAACAGCTAAATCTAACTCTTGTTGTCCCTGGTCCTGGTCCTCCAGCCGTGTGGGGACGCTGTCGCTGGTCCTGCTCCTCCAGCCATGTGAGGGCGCTGTCGCTGCTCCTCCAGACGTGTGGGGGCGCTGTCGCTGTCGCTGGTCCTCCAGCCGTGTGGGGGCGCTGTCGCTGCTCCTCCAGACGTGTGGGGGCGCGGTCGCTGTCGCTGGTCCTCCAGCCGTGTGGGGGCGCTGTCCCTGGTCCTCCAGCCGTGTGGGGCGCTGTCCCTGGTCCTTCAGACGTGTGAGGGCGCTGTCCCTGGTCCTCCAGCCGTCTGGGGGCGCTGTCCCTGTCCCTGGTCCTCCAGCCGTGTGGGGGCGCTATCGCTGGTCTTCCAGGCGTGTGGGGGCGCTGTCCCAGCCTGTCCTCCAGGCGTGTGGGGACGCTGTCGCTGCTCCTCCAGCCGTGTGGGGGCGCTGACGCTGGTCCTCCAGGCGTGTGGGGGCGCTGTCCCTGGTCCTCCAGCCGTGTGGGGGCGTTGTCCCAGTTGTCGCTGATCCTCCAGCCCTATGGGGGCGCTGTCCCTGGTCCTCCAGCCGTGTGGGGGCGCTGTTTCTGGTCCTCCAGCCGTGTTGTGGCGCTGTCCCTGTCCCTGGTCCTCCAGCCGTGTGGGGCGCTGTCCCTGGTCCTCCAGCCGTGTGGGGGCGCTGTCCCTGGTCCTCCAGCCGTGTGGGGGCGCTGTCCCTGGTCCTTCAGCCGTGTGGGGGCGCTGTCTCTGGTCCTCCAGCCGTGTTGTGGCGCTGTCCCTGTCCTTGGTCCTCCAGCCGTGTGGGGCGCTGTCCCTGGTCCTCCAGCCGTGTGGGGGCGCTGTCCCTGTCCCTGGTCCTCCGGCCGTGTGGGGGCGCTGTCGCTGTCGCTCCTCCTCCAGTGGGCCGTTTGGGGGCAAAATGGCGGCGGCTCCACAGCAACAGCAGCAGCTGCTGCAACAACAACAACAGACGTCGCCGGGGCTGACGGTGGAACAGGCGAAAGGTGAGGGTGGGGGTGAGAGGTTGTGGGGGTGAGAGGGTGGGGGAGTTGAGGGTGAGGGTGAGGTTGTGGGGGAGGGGAGAGTGAGGGTGAGGGGGTGAGGGTGGGGATAGGGGTGAGGGTGTGAGGGGGAGAGGGAGGGGAGGATGAGGAGGAGGGGTGGAGAGGGTGAAGGTGAGGGGTGAGAGTGAGCAGTGAGGGTGAGGGGGTAAGGGGGGGGGTGAGTGGTGAGGGGGAGGGTGCGAGGGCGAGGATGTGGGGGTCAGGGGATGAGGGTGATGGGCAAGGGTGGGATTGAGGGTGAGGGGCGAGGGTGATGGGTGAGGGTGATGGGTATAGGTGAGGGGTGAGGGTGATGGGTGAGGGGTGAGGGGTGATGGGTGAGGGTGATGGGTATGGGTGAGGGGTGATGGGTGAGGGTATGGGTGAGGGTATGGGTGAGGGGTGAGGTGAGGGGTGAGGGGTGAGGGTTATGGGTATGGGTGAGGGGTGATGGGTGAGGGTATGGGTGAGGGGTGAGGTGAGGGGTGAGGGTTATGGGTATGGGTGAGGGGTGAGGGTATGGGTGATGGGTGATGGGTGAGGGTATGGGTGAGGGTATGGGTGATGGGTATGGGTGAAGGGTGAGGGTGAGGGGTATGGGTGAAGGGTGAGGGGTGAGGGTGATGGGTATGGGTGAGGGGCGAGGGTGAGGGGCGAGGGTGAGGGGGGTGAGGGGCTAGGGGAGAGGCCGCACATGGATCCGCACCGAGCCCTCAGTACAAAACACCACATCAACACAGAGACACCCGCAACAGCTCACACACACACACACAAATATATATATATTACATATATTTACATAAATATGTGTGTATATTATATATGTATGTGTGTGTAAATGTGTGTGTAAATGAGCGTATATGTGTGTGTAAATGAGCGTATATGTGTGTAAATGAGCATATGTGTGTGTGTATGTGTGTAAATGATCATATATGTGTGTATGTGTGTGTAAATGAGCATATATGTGTGTGTATGTGTGTGTAAATGATCATATATGTGTGTGTATGTGTGTGTAAATGATCATATATGTGTGTATGTGTGTGTAAATGAGCATATATGTGTGTGTATGTGTGTAAATGATCATATATGTGTGTGTATGTGTGTGTAAATGAGCATATATGTGTATGTGTGTAAATGTGTAGGGATTACAAAATGCTGGAGTAACTCAGCAGGTCAGGCAGCATCTCAGGAGAGAAGGAATGGGTGACGTTTCGTGTCGAGACCCTTCTTCAGACTGTGTAAATGTGTATATATCTGTATATATGTGTACGTATGTTTGTGTATTCTATATATGTGTGTATATTATTTTGATGTGTGTGTGCGCGCGCGAATGTGTGTGTATTTGTATGTGTGTGTATCTTTGTATGTGTGTATATACAGTGCCTTCCATAATGTTTGGGACAAAGACCCATCATTTATTTATTTGCCTCTGTATTCCACAATTTGAGATTTGTAATAGAAAAAAAATCACATGTGGTTAAAGTGCACATTGTCAGATTTTAATAAAGGCCATTTTTATACATTTTGGTTTCACCATGTAGAAATTACAGCGGTGTTTATACATAATCGGGAGGGACTATGTATAAACACACCTCTAATTTCTACATGGTGAAACCAAAATGTATAAAAATGGCCTTTAATAAAATCTGACAATGTGCACTTTAACCACATGTGATTTTTTTCTATTACAAATCTCAAATGTGGACTCACCATCTCTAGAGATGGGGGATCTCCAGAGATGGTGCCCCATCTCCAGAGATGTTGAGTTACTCCAGCATTTTGTGTCCATTTTGTATATATTCTATATGTGGATGTGTAAATGGGTGTGTGTGGAAATATGTGTGTATGTTTGTATATGTGTGTGTGTATACGATACGATAGAAACTTTATTCATCCCCAGCGGGGATGCCCACACCACACAATAAGGTACACAAAATACTTGAAATTAAAAAGTGAAAACAAAAAAGAAAAAGACGAGCGACACTGTTGGCGCCAGAGACCCATCCTGACTACGGGTGACGTCTGTACGGAGTTTGTACGTTCTCCCCGTTACCTGCGTGGGTTTTCTCCCAGACCTTCGGTTTCCTCCCACACTCCAAAGACGTACAGGTTTGTAGGTTAATTGACGGTGTGACTGTAAATTGTCCCTAGTGTGTGTAGGATAGTGTTAGTGCGCGGGGATCGCTGGTCGGTGCGGACTCAGTGGGACTGTTTCTGCGCTGTATCTTTAGTTTAGCGAGAAAACAGGCCCTTCGTCCCACCGGGTCCGCGCCGACCAGCGATCCCCGCACGTTAACACCACCCTACACATACTGGGGACAAGTTTTACATTTACCAAGCCAATTAACCTACAAACCCGCACGTCTTTCGAGTGTGGGAGGAAACCGAAGATCTCGGAGAAAACCCACGCAGGTCACGGGGAGAACGTACAGACTCCGTACAGACGGCGCCCGTAGTGGGGATGCAACCCGGGTCTGCATTCGCACCTCTGAACTAGACTAAACTAAAGGCGCTCCTCGCGTGCCCGTGGCTTGACGCCTCTCTGCTCCTCCACGCAGCGGTCCTGGCGGAGGTGATCAAGGCGTTCGGCGTGCCGGAGAACGCGCTGAGGCTGGAGGAGGCGCGGGACAACGCCTGCAACGACATGGGCAAGATGCTGCAGTTCGTCCTGCCCGTGGCAACGCAGATCCAGCAGGAGGTGATCAAGGCGTACGGGTTCACCAACGACGGGGAAGGTGGGTGAGCCGAGCTACCGGGACACGGAGACACAGGTACAGGAGTAGGCCACGCCAGCCTTCCAGCCAGCACCGCCATTCAACATGATCATGGCCGATCATCCACAATCAGTTCCTGCTTTCTCCCCGTATCCCTTGATTCCTTTAGCCCCAAGAGCTATGTCTAACTTTCTTGAAAACATCCAGTACATTGGCTACGACCTCTAACCCTGGACTCTCCCACTAGTGGAAATATAGAAACATAGAAAATAGGTACCGGAGGAGGCCATTCGGCCCTTCGAGCCAGCACCACCAATCATGGCTGATCATCCAAAAACAGTTCCCCGTTCCTGCTTTCTCCCCATATCCCTTGATTACTGTAGCCCCAAGAGCTATGTCTAACTCTCTTGAAAACATCCAGTAAATTGGCTACGACCTCTAATCCTGGACTCTCCCACTAGTGGAAATATAGAAACATAGAAAATAGGTGCCGGAGGAGGCCATTCGGCCCTTTGAGCCAGCACCACCAATCAACATGACCATGGCTGATCAGCCACAATCAGCACCCCATTCCTGCTTTATCCCCATATCCATTGATTCCTTTAGCCCCAAGAGCTATGTCTAACTCTCTTGAAAACATCCAGTAAATTGGCTACGACCTCTAATCCTGGACTCTCCCACTCGTGGAAATATAGAAACATAGAAGCCGGAGTAAGCCATTCGGCCCTTCGAGCCAGCACCACCAATCAATATGATCATTAGCAAATTTGCAGATGATACAAAGCTGGGTGGCAGTGAGCAGTGAGGAAGATGCTATGAGGTTGCAGGGTGACTTGGACAGGTTGTGTGACTGGGCGGATGCATGGCAGATGCAGTTTAATGTGGATAATTGTGAGGTTATCCACTTTGGTGGTAAGAATAGGAAGGCAGAGTATTATCTGAATGGTGTCAAGTTAGGAAAAGGGAACGTACAACGAGATCTGGGTGTCCTAGTGCACCAGTCACTGAAAGGAAGCATGCAGGTACAGCAGGCAGTGAAGAAAGCCAATGGAATGTTGGCCTTCATAACAAGAGGAGTTGAGTATAGGAGCAAAGAGGTCCTTCTACAGTTGTACAGGGCCCTAGTGAGACCGCACCTGGAGTACTGTGTGCAGTTTTGGTCTCCAAATTTGAGGAAGGATATTCTTGCTATTGAGGGCGTAGGTTTACTAGGTTAATTCCCGGAATGGCGGGACTATGTTGAAAGACTGGAGCGACTAGGCTTGTATGCATTGGAATTTAGAAGGATGAGAGGGGATCTTACCGAAACATATAAGATTATTAAGGTGTTGGATGCGTTAGAGGCAGGAAACATGTTCCCAATGTTGGGGAAGTCCAGAACCAGGAGCCACAGTTTAAGAATAAGGGGTAGGCCATTTAGAACGGAGATGAGGAAAAACCTTTTCAGTCAGAGAGTTGTAAATCTGTGGAATTCTCTGCCTCAGAAGGCAGTGGAGGCCAATTCTCTGAATGCATTCAAGAGAGAGCTAGATAGAGCTCTTAAGGATAGGGGGTACGGGGAGAAGGCAGGAACGGGGTACTGATTGAGAATGATCAGCCATGATCACATTGAATGGTGGTGCTGGCTCGAAGGGCCGAATGGCCTCCTCCTGCACCTATTGTCTATGGCTGATCATCCAAAATCAGTTCCCCTTTCCTGCTTTCTCCCCATATCCCTTGATTCCGTTAGCCCCAAGAGTTATGTCTAACTCTCTCTTGAAAACATCCAGTGAGTTTGCCTCCACTGCCTTCTGTGGCAGAGAATTCCACAGATTCACAACTCTCTGGGTGAAAAACGTTTTTCCTCATCTCAGTCCTAAATGGCCGACCCCTTATTCTTAAACTGTGTGGCCCCTGGTTCTGGATTGCCCTGCAACAAGGGGAACATTTTTCCTGCATCTAGCCCGTCCAATCCTTTAAGACGTATACGTTTCTATAAGATCCCCTCTCATCCTAAATTCCAGTGAATACAAGCCCAGTCGACCCATTCTTTTGTCATACGTAATCCCATTCTTTCATCATACGGAGCCCTCTGCCTCACCTCACGCCCATCCCCTCCTGGGGAGGTAGAAGTCGCTGCCTCACAGCACCTGGGACCCCAGGTCCCATCCAGACCACGGGTTCTGCCTGAACGGAAGACACACAAAATGTCCGCGGGACTGGCAGCCTATCTGGAGAGAAGGAATGGGTGACGTTTCAGATGAAGAAGGGTCTCGACCGGAAACGCCACCCATACCTTCTCTCCAGAGATGCTGCCAGTCCCGCTGAGTTACTCCAGCATTTTGTGTCCATCTTCAGTTTCAACCAGCTTCTGCAGTTCCTTCCCACACACGCTGTCTGTACGGAGTTTGTATGTTCTCCCTGTGACTGCGTGGGTTTTCTCCGGGTGCTCTGGTTTCATAAGCGATAGGAGCAGAATTAGGCCATTCGGCCCATCAAGTCTACTCCGCCATTCAATCGCGGCTGATCTATCTCTCCCCCTCAACCCCATTCTCCCCATAACCCCTGACACCCGCACTAATCAAGAATCTATCTCTGCCTTAAAAATACCCACTGACTTGTGGCCTCCACGGCCTTCTGTGGCAAAGAATCCCACAGATTCACCGCCCTCTGACTAAAGAAACTCCTCCTCATCTCCTTCCTAAAGGAACGCCCTTTAATTCTGAGGCTGTGCCCTCTGGTCCTAGACTCTCCCACTAGTGGAAACATCCTCTCCACATCCACTCTATCCAGGCCTTTTGCTATTCGGTACGTTTCAATGAGGATCCCCCTCATTCTTCTAAACTCCAGCGAGTGGCCCAGTGCCGACAAACGCTCATCATTTGTTAACCCACTCATTCCTGCTTTCCTCCCCTAAGACGTACAGGTGTGTAGGCTAATTGGCTTCTGTAAATTGTCCGTAGTGCGCAGCTTACAACTAGCGTGTGTATGTGTGACTGATGTTCTCTCTCTCTCTCTCTCTCTCTCTCTCTCCCCCCTCCCTCTCTCTCCCCCCTCCCTCTCTCCCCCCTCTCTCTCTCCCCCCTCCCTCTCTCTCTCCCCCCCTCTCCTCTCTCTCTCTCCCTCGCCCTCCTCTCCCTCTCTCCCTCTCTCTCTCCCACCTTCCCTCTCTCTCCCCCTCCTCTCTCTCTCCCCCCTCTCCCTCACTCTCTCTCTCTCTCCCCCCCTCCCTCTCTCTCCCCCCCTCTCCTCTCTCTCTCTCTCCCCCTCCCTCCTCTCTCTCTCTCCCCCCTCCCTCTCTCTCCCCCCCCTCTCTCTCTCCCCTCCCTCTCTCTCTCTCCCTCGCCCTCCCTCCCTCCCTTTCTCCCTCTCTCTCTCCCACCTTCCCTCTCTCTGCCCCCTCCCTCTCTCTCTCCCCCCCTCTCCCTCTCTCTCTCTCTCTCTCCCCCCTCCCTCTCTCTCTCTCCCCACTCCCTCTCTCCTCTCCCTCCCTCCCTCTCTCTCTCCCCCCTCCCTCTCTCTCTCCCCCACCCTCTCTCTCTCCCCCCTCTCCCTCTCTCTCTCTCTCCCCCTTCCCTCCCTCTCTCTCTCTCCCCCTCCCTCTCTCTCCCCCCTCCCTTTCTCTCTCTCCCCCTCCCTCTCTCTCTCTCCCCCTCCCTCTCTCTCTCTCCCCCCCTCCCTCTCTCTCTCTCCCCCCTCCCTCTCTCTCTCCATCCTCCCTCTCTCTCTCCCCCCTCCCTCTCTCTCTCCCCCCCCCTCCCTCTCTCTCTCCCACTCTCTCCCTCCCTTCCTTCCCTGGCAAGGTGTCGTTACATTTGTAGGAGAGTGTGTGAGTGTGTGACTGATATTGTTCACCCCCTCTCTCTTTTTCTCCCCCCCCCCTTCCCAAGCTGTGCTGAGGTTTGTAGGAGTATGTGTGTGTGCGTTTGTGCGTGCGTGCTTAACTGACATTGTTCCATCTCCCTGTCAAGGTGTGAAGTTTGCAGGAGAGTGTATGTGAGTGAGTGTGTGACTGATGTCGTTCTCTGTGTTTCCCTCCCAAGGTGTGCTGAAGTTTGCAGGAGTGGGTGTATGTGTGCGCGTGAGTGCGTGCGTGCGTGCGTGCTTGTGCGCGTGTGTGTTTGTACGCGTGCGTGTGTGCGTGTTTGTGCGCATGAGTGTGTGGGGAGAGAGTGTGTGTTGCTGATGACATTCTCCCCCTGCCAATGTGTGCTGAGGTTTGTGTGTGTGACTGACCAGCGTTCCCTCTATCGGAACTAAAAGGAACTTTTTCACCCAGAGAGTTGTGAATTGTGGAATTCTCTGCCAC
>NC_135971.1:20505106-20626293 GCF_053455715.1 Rhinoraja longicauda | reverse complement strand
CAGAGATAGATTCTTGATTAGTGCGGGTGTCAGGGGTTATGGGGAGAAGGCAGGAGAATGGGGTTGAGGGGGAGAGATCGATCAGCCGCGATTGAATGGCGGAGTAGACTTGATGGGCCGATTGGCCTAATTCTGCTCCTATCGCTTATGAAACCAGAGCACCCGGAGAAAACCCACGCAGTCAATAGACAATAGACAATAGGTGCAGGAGTAGGCCATTCAGCCCTTCGAGCCAGCACCGCCATTCAATGCGATCATGGCTGATCACTCTCAATCAGTACCCCGTTCCTGCCTTCTCCCCATACCCCCTCACTCCGCTATCCTTAAGAGCTCTATCCAGCTCTCTCTTGAAAGCATCCAACGAACTGGCCTCCACTGCCTTCTGAGGCAGAGAATTCCACACCTTCACCACTCTCTGACTGAAAAAGTTCTTCCTCATCTCCGTTCTAAATGGCCTACCCCTTATTCTTAAACTGCGGCCCCTTGTTCTGGACTCCCCAACATTGGGAACATGTTTCCTGCCTCTAATGTGTCCAATCCCCTAATTATCTTATATGTTTCAATAAGATCCCCCCTCATCCTTCTAAATTCCAGTGTATACAAGCCCAATCGCTCCAGCCTTTCAACATACGACAGTCCCGCCATTCCGGGAATTAACCTAGTGAACCTACGCTGCATGCCCTCCATAGCAAGAATATCCTTCCTCAAATTTGGAGACCAAAACTGCACACAGTACTCCAGGTGCGGTCTCACTAGGGCCCTGTACAACTGTAGAAGGACCTCTTTGCTCCTATACTCAACTCCTCTTGTTATGAAGGCCAACATTCCATTGGCTTGCTTCACTGCGAGAACATACAAACTCCGTACAGACAGCGTGTGTGGGAAGGAACTGCAGAAGCTGGTTTAAACTGAAGATGGACACAAAATGCTGGAGTAACTCAGCGGGACTGGCAGCATCTCTGGAGAGAAGGAATGGGTGACGTTTCCGATCGAGACCCCTCTTCATCTGAAACGTCACCCATTCCTTCTCTCCAGATAGGCTGCCAGTCCCGCGGAGTTACTCCAGCATTTTGTGTGTCTTCCGTTCAGGCAGCACCCGTGGTCTGATGGGACCTGGGGTCCCAGGTGCTGTGAGGCAGCGAATCTACCTCCACAGGAGGGATGGGCGTGAGGTGAGGCAGAGGGCCTCGTATGATGAAAGAATGGGATTACGTATGACAAAAGAATGGGTCGACTGGGCTTGTATTCACTGGAATTTAGAAGGATGAGAGGGGATATCTTATAGAAACGTATACGTCTTAAAGGATTGGATTGGACGAGCTAGATGCAGGAAAAATGTTCCAGAACCAGGGGGTCACACAGTTTAAGAATAAGGGGTCGGCCATTTAGGACTGAGATGAGGAAAAACTTTTTTCACCCAGAGAGTTGTGAATCTGTGGAATTCTCTGCCACAGAAGGCAGTGGAGGCCCAGTTCACTGGATGTTTTCTAGAGAGAGTTAGACATAACACTTGGGGCTAACGGAATCAAGGGATATGGGGAGAAAGCAGGAAAGGGGAACTGATTTTGGATGATCAGCCATAGACAATAGGTGCAGGAGGAGGCCATTCGGCCCTTCGAGCCAGCACCATCATGGCTGATCATTCTCAATCAGTACCCCGTTCCTGCCTTCTCCCCATACCCCCTGACTCCGCTATCCTTAAGAGCTCTATCCAGCTCTCTCTTGAATGCATTCAGAGAATTGGCCTCCATTGCCTTCTGAGGCAGAGAATTCCACAGATTTACAACTCCCTGACTGAAAAGGTTTTTCCTCATCTCCGTTCTAAATGGCCTACCCCTTATTCTTAAACTGTGGCTCCTGGTTCTCGACTTCCCCAACATTGGGAACATGTTTCCTGCCTCTAACGCGTCCAACACCTTAATAATCTTATATGTTTCGATAAGATCCCCTCTCATCCTTCAAAATTCCAGTGCATACAAGCCTAGTTGCTCCAGTCTTTCAACATAGTCCCGCCATTCCGGGAATTAACCTAGTAAACCTACGCTGCACACCCTCAATAGCAAGAATATCCTTCCTCAAATTTGGAGACCAAAACTGCACACAGTACTCCAGGTGTGGTCTCACTAGGGCCCTGTACAACTGCAGAAGGACCTCTTTGCTCCTATACAACTCCTCTTGTTATGAAGGCCAACATTCCATTGGATTTCTTCACTGCCTGCTGTACCTGCATGCTTCCTTTCAGTGACTGATGCACTAGGACACCCAGATCTCGTTGTACGTCCCCTTTTCCTAACTTGACACCATTCAGATAATACTCTGCCTTCCTATTCTACCACCAAAGTGGATAACCTCACACTTATCCACATTAAACTGCATCTGCCATGCATCCGCCCAGTCACACAACCTGTCCAAGTCACCCTGCAACCTCATAGCATCTTCCTCACAGCTCACACTGCCACCCAGCTTTGTATCATCTGTAAATTTGCTAATGATCATATTGATTGGTGGTGCTGGCTCGAAGGGCCGAATGGCTTACTCCGGCTTCTATGTTTCTATATTTCTACGAGTGGGAGAATCCAGGATTAGAGGTCGTAGCCAATTTACTGGATGTTTTCAAGAGAGTTAGACATAGCTCTTGGGGCTAAAGGAATCAATGGATACGGGGATAAAGCAGGAATGGGGTGCTGATTGTGGCTGATCAGCCATGGTCATGTTGATTGGTGGTGCTGGCTCAAAGGGCCGAATGGCCTCCTCCGGCACCTATTTTCTATGTTTCTATATTTCCACTAGTGGGAGAGTCCAGGATTAGAAGTCGTAGCCAATTTACTGGATGTTTTCAAGAGAGTTAGACATAGCTCTTGGGGCTAAAGGAATCAAGGGATACGGGGAGTAAGCAGGAACGGGGAACTGTTTATGGATGATCAGCCATGATTGGTGGTGCTGGTTCGAAGGGCCGAATGGCCTCCTCCGGCACCTATTTTCTATGTTTCTATATTTCCACTAGTGGGAGAGTCCAGGGTTAGAGGTCGTAGCCAATTCACTGGATGTTTTCAAGAGAGTTAGACATAGCTCTTGGGGCTAAAGGAATCAAGGGATCTGGAGAGAAAGCAGGAGCTAATTGTTGATGATCGGCCATGATCACGTTGAACGGCGGTGCTGGCTGGAAGGCTGGCGTGGCCTACTCCTGCACCTGTGTCTCCGTGTCCCGGTAGCTCGGCTCACCCACCTTCCCCGTCGTTGGTGAACCCGTATGCCTTGATCACCTCCTGCTGGATCTGCGTTGCCACGGGCAGGACGAACTGCAGCATCTTGCCCATGTCGTTGCAGGCGTTGTCCCGCGCCTCCTCCAGCCTCAGCGCGTTCTCCGGCACGCCGAACGCCTTGATCACCTCCGCCAGGACCGCTGCGTGGAGGAGCAGAGAGGCATGAAGCCACTGGCACGCGAGGAGCGCCTTTAGTTTAGTCTAGTTCAGAGGTGCGGTGGCGCGGCGGGTAGAGTCGCCGCCTCACAGCGAATACAGACGCGGGTTCCATCCCGTCTACGGGCGCCGTCTGTATGGAGTCTGTACATTCTCCCCGTGGGTTTTCTCCGAGATCTTCGGTTTCCTCCCACACTCCAAAGACGTGCGGGTTTGTAGGTTAATTGACTGGGTAAAAGTAAAAATTGTCCCTAGTGTGTGTAGGATAGTGTCAGTGTGCGGGGATCGCTGGGCGGCGCAGACCCGGTGGGCCGAAGGGCCTGTTTCCTCGCTGTACCTCTAAGCTAATCAGTCTGAAGAAGGGTCTCGACCCGAAACGTCACCCATTCCTTCTCTCCCGAGATGCTGCCTGACCTGCTGAGTTACTCCAGCATTTTGTGAATAAATACCTTCGACTTGTACCAGCATCTGCAGTTATTTTTTTAAGCAAAACTAAAGATACAGAGCAGAAGCAGTCCCACTGAGTCGGCACCGACCAGCGATCCCCGCGCACTAACACTATCCTACACACACTAGGGACAATTTACAGCTACACCGTCAATTAACCTACAAACCCGCACGTCTTTGGAGTGTGGGAGGAAACCGAAGGTCTGGGAGAAAACCCACGCAGGTAACGGGGAGAACGTACAAACTCCGTGCAGACGTCACCCGTAGTCAGGATGGATCTCTGGCGCCAACAGTGTCGCTCGTCTTTTTCTTTTTTGTTTTCACTTTTTAAGTTCAAGTATTTTGTGTACCTTGTTGTGTGGTGTGGGCATCCCCGCAGGGGATGAATAAAGTTTCTATCGTATCGTATACACACACACATATACAAACACACACACATATTTCCAAGTCAAGTCAAAGTCAAATTTATTTGTCACATACACATACTCGATGTGCAGTGAAATGAAAGTGGCAATGCCTGCGGGTTGTGCACAAAAAGAATTACAGTTACAGCATATAAATAAAGTTAATAAGTTACTAACCATAGCACAAAAAGTGTCGACAAAAATTTAGTCTCTGGGGTTATCAAAGTTGACAGTCCTGATGGCCTGTGGGAAGAAGCTCCGTCTCATCCTCTCCGTTTTCACAGCGTGACAGCGGAGGCGTTTGCCTGACCGTAGCATCTGGAACAGTCCGTTACTGGGGTGGCAGGGGTCCCTCATGATCTTGCTTGCTCTGGATCTGCACCTCCTGATGTATAGGTCCTGCAGGGGGACGAGTGTAGTTCCCATGGTGCGTTCTGCCGAACGCACTACTCTCTGCAGGGCCATCCTGTCCTGGGCAGAGCTGTTCCCAAACCAGACTGTAATGTTGCCGGACAGGATGCTCTCTACAGCCCCAGAGTAGAAGCAATGAAGGATCCTCAGCGACACTCTGAATTTCCTCAGTTGTCTAAGGTGGTAAAGGCGCTGCTTAGCCTTACCCACCAGTGCGGCAATGTGCGTTGCCCACGTCAGATCCTCTGCGATGCGGACTCCCAAGTATTTGAAACTGCTCACCCTATCCACAATAGACCCATTTATCTCCAGTGGCGTGTACGTCCTTGGATGTTTAGCCCTTCTGAAGTCCACAATCAGCTCCTTTGTTTTAGTGACATTCAAGAGGAGGCTATTGTCCTGACACCAGAGTGCCAGATCAGCCACCTCCTCCCGGTAGGCCTTCTCATGGCCACACACCCATTTACACACCCACACATGCACATATAGAATATATACAAAATGGACACAAAATGCTGGAGTAACTCAACATCTCTGGAGATGGGGCACCATCTCTGGAGATCCCCCATCTCTAGAGATGGTGACTCCACATTTGAGATTTGTAATAGAAAAAAATCACATGTGGTTAAAGTGCACATTGTCAGATTTTATTAAAGGCCATTTTTATACATTTTGGTTTCACCATGTAGAAATTAGAGGTGTGTTTGTACATAGTCCCTCCCGATTATGTATAAACACCGCTGTAATTTCTACATGGTGAAACCAAAATGTATAAAAATGGCCTTTATTAAAATCTGACAATGTGCACTTTAACCACATGTGATTTTTTTTCTATTACAAATCTCAAATTGTGGAATACAGAGGCAAATAAATAAATGATGGGTCTTTGTCCCAAACATTATGGAAGGCACTGTATATACACACATACAGAGATACACACACATACAAATACACAAACATTCGCGCGCACACACACATCAAAATAATATACACACATATATAGAATACACAAACATACGTACACATATATAATAATAATAATAATAATATATTTATTTTATATAGCGCCTTATCACATGCTCAAAGCGCTTTACAAACACAATTAACATAGAAACAAACAGACAAACTATCCTGACGGAAAAGCGGCGAATAATCAACGCCAGCGTCCTCTCACGTCAGGGTCCGGCAGTAGACATTAAAGAGCACAAGACACACAGATACAATTTTTCACACAAAACAGCCATCACAGTGATTGCTCTAGGCATACCCTCACTGTGATGGAAGGCAAAGTCTTATCTCCTCCTCATCCTTCTCCCGTGGCGCCACGAGGCGATCGAGGCTCCCAACCCCTTGAAGCCCCCACCGGGCGATGGAAAGTCCCAGGGCCGAGCCGAGCAGGCCGATGAAAGTCCTGAGCCCCCACCGGGCGATGGAAAATGCCGCGGCCGAGCCAAGCAGGCCGATGAGAGTCCTGAGCCCCCACCGGGCGATGGAAAGTGCTGCGGCCAGGCCACGCAGGGCGATGAAGGGACTGCGGGCGGGTTGATCGTGCCTCGTGCTTCGGGCGGTCGAAGCTGCTACGGCTGGAGCTCCCAAAAGCCGGTCGCCAGCCAGGGACCTGCGAACTCCAGATGTTGCGGTCTGCGGCCCTGGGACTTTCCATCGCCCGAAGCCTCCGAGATGGTAAGTCCAGGCCCTGCGACCGGAGTCTTCGAGGTCGATCCCAGCTGGAGGCCGCCGACTCCACGGTGTTAGGCCGTTGCGCGAACGGAGATACGACACGGTAAAGGTCGCATCTCCGTTGAGGAGGAGATTAAAAAAAGGTTTCCCCCAACCCCCCCCCCCACCACCCCCCTACATACACAGAATTAAAAATAAAACAAAACGTACATTTAACATCGACAATGACAAAAAAACACAAAAAAAAACGGAGAGACTGCCGGTGAGCCGCAGCTGCAGAACACAGCCACGCCCCTTTACACAGATATATACACATTTACAGTCTGAAGAAGGGTCTCGACACGAAACGTCACCCATTCCTTCTCTCCTGAGATGCTGCCAGACCTGCTGAGTTACTCCAGCATTTTGTAATCCCTACACATTTACACATATATGATCATTTACACACATACACACACATATATGCTCATTTACACACATATACGCTCATTTACACACATATACGCTCATTTACACACACATTTACACACACATACATATATAATATACACACATATTTATGTAAATATATGTAATATATATATATTTGTGTGTGTGTGTGTGAGCTGTTGCGGGTGTCTCTGTGTTGATGTGGTGTTTTGTACTGAGGGCTCGGTGCGGGTCCATGTGCGGCCTCACCCCTCGCCCCTCACCCCCCTCACCCTCGCCCCTCACCCTCGCCCATCACCCTCGCCCCTCACCCATACCCCTCACCCCTCACCCTCGCTGCTCACCCTCACCCATCACCCTCGCCCCTCACCCTCGCCCATCACCCTCGCCCCTCACCCATCACCCTCGCCCCTCACCCATACCCCTCACCCCTCACCCTCGCTGCTCACCCTCACCCATCACCCTCGCCCCTCACCCATCACCCTCGCCCCTCACCCATCACCGTCGCCCCTCACCCATCACCCTCACCCATCACCCTCGCCCCTCACCCATCACCGTCGCCCCTCACCCATCACCCTCGCCCCTCACCCATCACCGTCGCCCCTCACCCATCACCCTCACCCTCACCCATCACCGTCGCCCCTCACCCATCACCGTCGCCCCTCACCCATCACCGTCGCCCCTCACCCATCACCCTCGCCCCTCACCCATCACCGTCGCCCCTCACCCATCACCGTCGCCCCTCACCCATCACCCATACCCCTCACCCATCACCCTCGCCCCTCACCCATCACCCTCGCCCCTCATCCTCAATCCCACCCTTGCCCATCACCCTCATCCCCTGACCCCACATCCTCGCCCTCGCACCCTCCCCCTCACCACTCACCCCCCCTTACCCCCTCACCCTCACTGCTCACTCTCACCCCTCACCTTCACCCTCTCCACCCCTCCTCCTCATCCTCCCCTCACCCTCCCCCCACGTCCACCCCTATCCCCACCCTCTCCCCTCACCCTCCCCCTCCCCTCACTCTCCCCTCTCCCCCCACAACCTCTCACCCCCACCCTCACCTTTCGCCTGTTCCACCGTCAGCCCCGGCGACGTCTGTTGTTGTTGTTGTAGCAGCTGCTGCTGTTGCTGTGGAGCCGCCGCCATTTTGCCCCCAAACGGCCCACTGGAGGAGGAGCGACAGCGACAGCGCCCCCACACGGCTGGAGGACCAGGGACAGCGCCCCCACACAGCTGGAGGACCAGGGACAGCGCCCCCATAGGGCTGGAGGATCAGCGACAGCTGGGACAACGCCCCCACACGGCTGGAGGACCAGCGACAGCGCCCCCACACGGCTGAAGGACCAGGGACAGCGCCCCCACACGGCTGGAAGACCAGGGACAGCGCCCCCATAGGGCTGGAGGATCAGCGACAGCTGGGACAACGCCCCCACACGGCTGGAGGACCAGCGACAGCGCCCCCACACGCCTGGAGGACCAGCGACAGCGCCCCCACACGGCTGGAGGAGCAGCGACAGCGACAGCGTCCCCACACGGCTGGAGGACCAGGGACAGCGCCCCCACACGGCTGGAGGACCAGCGACAGCGACAGCGCCCCCACACGTCTGGAGGATCAGCGACAGCGCCCTCACATGGCTGGAGGAGCAGCGACAGCGACCTCACACGGCTAGACGACCAGCGACAGCAGCCCCACATGGCTGGAGGAGCAGCGACAGCGCCCTCACACGGCTGGAGGACCAGCGACAGCGCCCCTACACGGCTGGAGGACCAGGACCAGCGACAGCGTCCCCACACGGCTGGAGGACCAGCGACAGCGCCCCTACACGGCTGGAGGACCAGGACCAGCGACAGCGTTCCCACACGGCTGGAGGACCAGGACCAGGGACAGGAGAGTTAGATTTAGCTGTTAGGGCCAATGGAATCAAGGGGTATGGGGAGAAAGCAGGAACGGGGTACTGATTGTGGATGATCAGCCATGATCACATTGAACGGCGGTGCGTACAGGCTCGAAGGGCCGAGTGGCCTCCTCCTGCACCAATGTTCTATGTTTCTATGACTCTCTGCTTCCACCACTTCCTCAATTGAGTTATAGACAATAGACAATAGACAATAGACAATAGGTGCAGGAGGAGGCCATTCAGCCCTTCGAGCCAGCACCGCCATTCAATGTGATCATGGCTGATCACTCTCAATCAGTACCCCGTTCCTGCCTTCTCCCCGTACCCCCTCACTCCGCTATCCTTAAGAGCTCTATCTTAAAAGAATAGAGTTAAAAGAATCCCGACAAATGCTAGAAATGGGAACAGAAAGACGATTTTACCTCAGAAACTGGAAACGTAATAGGTGGGAGGGACAGAAATATCTGTGATAAAGTTGAGTTCAGTTCAGAGATACAGCGCGGAAACAGGCCCTTTCAGCCCACCAGGTCCGCGCCGACCAGCGATCCCCACACACTAACACTATCCTACACACGCTGGGGACAATTTTTACATTTACCAAGCCAATTAACCTGCATGTTTTTGGAGTGTGGGAGGAAACCGAGGTTCTCGGAGAAAACCCACGCAGGTCACGGGGCGAACGTACAAACTCTGCACAGACAGCAGCTGTAGTCGGGATCGAACCCGGGTCTCTGGTGCGGCATTCGCTGTAAGGCAGCAAATCAACCGCTGCGCCACCGTGCTGGTTTATTATTGTCATGTGCACTGTGACACAGGGTGAAGCTTGGTTTTGCGTGCTATCCAAACCGTCGGCGCGGACTCGGTGGGCTGAAGGGCCTGTTTCCGCGCTGTTTCTATGTTTCTATGTTTCTCCCCCAACCATGTTTCTTAAGTGCCTATGATTGCAGCGGATTGTGGACGCAGCCCAGACCATCGCACAAACCAACCACCCTCCCACTGACTCCATCTCCACCTCACGCTGCCTCGGCAAGGCCAGCAGCATCATCAAGGACCAGTCTCACCCCCGGCCACTCCCTCTTCCCCCCTCTCCCATCGGGCAAAAGGTACAGAAGTGTGAAAACGTACAGCTCTAGATTCAGGGTCTGTTTCTTACCAGATGTTTAGTTTAGTTTAGTTTAGTTTCGAGATACAGCGTGGAAACAGGCCCTTCGGCCCACCGGGTCCGCGCCGACCAGCGAGCCCCGCACATTAACACTATTCTACACCCATTGGGGACAATTTTTACATTTACCAAAGCCAATTAACCTACATACCTGTACGTCTTTGGAGTGTGGGAGGATTGCGTACAGTTTTGGTCTCCTAATCTGAGGAAAGACATTCTTGCCATAGAGGGAGTACAGAGAAGGTTCACCAGATTGATTCCTGGGATGGCAGGACTTTCATATGAAGAAAGACTGGATAGACTCGGCTTGTACTCGCTGGAATTTAGAAGATTGAGGGGGGAACTTATAGAAACTTACAAAATTCTTAAGGGGTTGGATAGGCTAGATGCAGGAAGATTGTTCCTGATGTTGGGGAAGTCCAGAACAAGGGGTCACAGTTTAAGGATAAGGGGGAAGTCTTTTAGGACCGAGATGAGAATTTTTTTTTTCACACAGAGAGTGGTGAATCGGTGGAATTCTCTGCCACAGAAGGTCGTTGAGGCCAGTTCATTGGCTATATTTAAGAGGGAGTTAGATGTGGCCCTTGTGGCTAAAGGGATCAGGGGGTACGGAGAGAAGGCAGGTACGGGATACTGAGTTGGATGATCAGCCATGAACATATTGAATGGCGGTGCAGGCTCGGAGGGCCGAATGGCCTACTCCTGCACCTATTTTCTATGTTTCTATGTTTCTATGAAACCGAAGATCTCGGAGAAAACCCAAGCAGGTCACGGGGAGAACGTACAAACTTCGTACAGACAGCACCCGTATTCGGGATGGAACCCGTGTCTCCGGCGCTGTATTCGCTGTAAGGCAGCAACTCCATCGCTGCGCAAACCGTGCTCCTGATTAAATTTTACATTGTATGCCACGCTGTCAAAGATCCGCCCCTCAGCTAACAAAGATCCTCTCTACGTCGGCGAGACCAAATGCAGGCTCGCCGATCGTTTCACTGAACACCTCCGCTCAGTCCGCCCTAACCAACCTGATCTCCCGGTGGCTCAGCACCAGTAATGGGAGGGGTGGAGAAATATCTGTGCTAAAGTTTGGGAGAGGTAGATCAACTCCCACTCCCACTCCCAGTGTGACCTTTCTGTCCTGGGCCTCCTCCACTGTCGAATTGAGGCCCA
Source organism: Rhinoraja longicauda (assembly GCF_053455715.1). NCBI lineage: Eukaryota > Metazoa > Chordata > Chondrichthyes > Rajiformes > Arhynchobatidae > Rhinoraja > Rhinoraja longicauda. Next base: position 20,615,266 of record NC_135971.1, on the reverse strand, counting down.
GCGCAAATTGGAGGAACAGCACCTCGTATTTCGCTTGGGTAGTTTACACCCCAGTTTACTTCTCTAACTTCAGGTAGTCCCTGCTTTCCCTCTCTATCCCCTCCCCCTTCCCAGTTCTCCCACCAGTCTTACTGTCTTCGACTACATTCTATCTTTGTCCCGCCCCCTCCCCTGACATCAGTCTAAAGAAGGGTCTTGACCCGAAACGTCACCCATTCCTTCTCTCACGAGATGCTGCCTGACCCGCTGAGATGCTCCAGTATTTTGTGTCTACCTTCGATTCTAACCAGTATCTGCATTTTTTTCCTATCCATAACAATGATCCATCTATACTCTCGTTTGTTTGTTTGTTTGTTTGTTCCTGAACTACAGCCGAAACGGTACACGATAGCGCAACAATTTTAGGCCCACCTTACTCACCGTCGTCCCTTTGGTGCTAATGGAAGACGTTTCATTGAAATTGGTATTACATTTTTAAGTTATTCACATTTCAAAGTTTAAATCTATCTCCTCGGGAGGGAGGGAGGGAGGGAGGGGGTGGAGGGAGGGGGGGGGACGGAGGGAGGGGGAGGAGGGAGGATAAGGGAGGTTGAGGGGGATGGAGTGGGGGGCAGGGTAAGGGGGAGGGGTGGGGGAGAGGGGAGGGGGAGGAGAAGGTGCTGCACCAATGCAGGAGAGGTTTAGGCCCAACGGGTCCACTTTGTCTCGACAACGGGTCCACTTTGTCTAGTTCTACATAATCCTTGAACTGCATCCCCTTTGATATTTTGTTTTCACACCTTACCCTTCCATATCTTTCGTTTACCTGTTCCCTGACTCGCAGCCTGAAGAGAGGTCTCGACCCGAAACGTCACCCATTCCTTCTATCCAGAGATGCTGCCTGGCCCGCTGAGTTACTCCAGCAATTTGCGTCCATCCCCCTGGCTCTTGATTCCCGTAGTCTAGCTGCATGGTACTGTCCAATACAACTCCAACATTGTTGTCAAAGGTGAAAACCAGTTGTTGGCTTGGCCTGGTGCGATTGGTACTATCAAAATAAAATCATGAGAGGAATAGATCGGGTAGGCGCACAGATTCGGTAGGTGAATCGGGGACCAAAGCACATAGGTTTAAAGTGAAGGGAAAAAGATTTCATGAGAATCAGAGGGGTAACTTTTTCACACAAAGGGCGGTGGGTGTGTGGAACGAGCTGCCAGAGGAGGTAGATGAGGCTGGGACTATCCCAATGATGTCACACCTCCTCCAACCTCATCTATTGCATCCGCTGCTCCAGATGTCAACTTATTTACATCGGCGAAACCAAGCGCAGGCTCGGCGATCGTTTCGCTCAACACCTGCGCTCGGTCCGCGTTCGCCAATCTGATCTCCCGGTAACCGAGCACTTCAACTCCCCCTCCCACCCCCAGTCTGACCTTTCTGTTATGGGCCTCCTCCAGTGCCATAGTGAGGCCCACCGGAAATTGGAGGAACAGCACCTCATATTTCGCCTGGGCAGCTTGCAGCCCAGCGGTATGAACATTGACTTCTCCAACTTTAGATAGTTTCTCTGTCCCTCTCTTCCCCTCCCCCTTCCCAGTTCTCCCTCTATCTTCCTGTCTCCACCTATATCCTTCCTTTGTCCCGCCCCCCCTGACATCTGTCTGAAGAAGGGTCTCGACCCGAAACGTCACCCATTCCTTCTCTCCCGAGATGCTGCCTGACCTGCTGAGTTACTCCAGCATTTTGTGAATACATCCCAACGTTTAAGAAACATTTAGACAGGTACATGGATAGGACAGGTTTGGAGGGATATGGACCAAGCGCGGGCAGGTGGGACTAGTGTAGTTTAGTTTAGTTTAGTTTAGTTTATGATTATCACATATACCGGGCAAGTTGTGCCGATGGGCCTGTTTCCATGCTCTATCACTCCATGAGTCTATGACTATTTCACCCAGAGAGTTGTGAATCTGTGGAATTCTCTGCCACAGAGGGCAGTGGAGGCCAAATCACTGGACGTTTTCAAGAGAGAGTTAGATTTAGCTCTTAGGGCTGTGAGATGTAAAATGTGAGTGCTCACAATCACGATGCCAGAGACAAAGTCGTGGAAACAAGAAATTTATTAACGAGTCTGCAGAACCGGGTGCCTCCCTAAACTGAGACACACTGAGACAAAGACAGTGCCTTCTCTTTATACAGTACAACTTCGTTGAATTTCCCTCCCTTCTGCTGAATCCTCCTCCCCTTCGGGCTCCTTCCAATCAGAGCGCTGAGGTGCACAATCTTCTGTACCACCCCCAGGTACCCCCCCCCCCAGATCATACATTGTATGTGCATGGCAATTGGCAGTTCCCCACTCAGGGGCGTATTTGCAATATTCATTTACAAAGCCTGAGCAAGCGCAGTAGTTATCCACATGACCTTTAGTTACCTTCACAACCCATTTCAACCCACTCCTGCTGCTTTGACACTCTCCTAAATTTATGGCCCTTTGTCCAGTCTGCCTCTCTCCCCGTACCACACTCTCAGTGCTCCAACGAACATGTGGTAGTTCAATCATCCAATCTGTCTCTACCCCCTGACGGTTTAATAGCCCTGTCCCCGGCATCGTGGTAGTTCATCATCCAGCCTGTCTCTGTCTCTGACGGTTTAATAGCCCTGTCCCCGGCATCGTGGTAGTTCCAGTATCCTGTTTCTGGTGGTTTAATCATCCTGTTTCTCACAGGGCTAACGGAATCAAGGGATGTCGGGAGAAAGCAGGAACGGAGCACTGATTGTGGATGATCAGCCATGATCATGTTGAATGGCGCTGCTGGCTCGAAGGGGCCGAGTGGCCTCCTCCTGCACCTATGTTCTGATGCTTCTCTGACTCTCAGCCTTGACCTCTTCCTCAATTGAGGTCAAAGAAACCCGACACATGCTAGAAATGGAAACAGAAAGTAGAGATTGCGTCGGAAACTGGAAGTGTGAGATAAAGCCCCATTGATGTGGTATGTAATGGGAGGGGTGGAGAAATATCTGTGCTAAAGTTTGGGAGATGTCGAGGTTTATTATTGTCATGTTTAATGTGATCCAGGGTGAGCCTTTGGTTTTGAGTGCTCTCCAAACAGATCAGATATAACACCATGCACAACGTTTAAGAAATAGTGGCACGGTGGCACAGCGGTAGAGTTGCTGCCTCCGGTTTACCCCCGCACTCCAAAAACGTACACATTTGTAGGCTAATTGGCTTCGGTAAAAATTGGCAATTGTCCCTAGTGTGTGTGTGTGTGTGTACGGGTTGATCGCTGGGCAGTGCGGACTCGGTGGGCCGAAGGGCCTGTTTCCGCGCTGCGTCTAAAGTAAACTGGAAACATGTGGAGCATATGCTATGGCAACGTTTAGAAGTAACATTCAGATGGTACATGGATAGGACAGGTTTAGAGGGATGTGGAACAAACGCAGGCAGGTGGAACATGTTGGCCGATGTGGGCAAGTTGGGATGAAGGGCCTGTTTCCACACTGTGTCACTCTATGGCTCTACTGTACATAAATACAATCAGTCCACACTCCAGTACAATAGGTAGAGCAAAGGGGAAAGATACAGGGTGTGGAATATAGTTCTCAGCATCGCAGCGTAACAGTTCCAGAGACACAGTCCAATGTCCGCAATGGGGTAGAGGTGAATCGGACAGTACTCTAGCTTACGGAAGGACCATTCAGAAGCCTGATAACAGAGAGGATGAAGCTGTTCCAGAGTCTGGTGGTGTTCGCTTTCAAGCTTCTGTACCTCAGTAAACCTTTGAATGATCTTTTATCGGACTTTAATGTTATATTTTGCATCAAATATTGTCCCCTTTATCCTTTATCTATGCACTGCGGACGGCCTGATTGTAATCATGTATAGTCTTTTCACTGACTTGATAACACTCAAGAAGAAAGCTTATCACTGTACCTCGGTACATAGAAACATAGAAAATAGGTGCAGGAGGAGGCCATTTGGCCCTTCGAGCCTGCACCGCCATTCATTGTGATCATGGCTGATCATCCACAATCAGTAACCCGTGCCTGCCTTCTCCCTATATCACTTGAATCTGCTAGCCCCTAGAGCTCTATCTAACTCCCTTTTAACTTCATCCAGTGAATTGGCTTCTACTGCCCTCTGTGGCAGAGAATTCTACAAATTCACTACTCTCTGGGTGAAAAAGTTTTTTCTCATCTCAGTTTTAAATGGCCTCCCTTTTACTCTTAAGCTGTGGCCCCTGGATCTGGACTCCCCCAACATTGGGAACATTTTTTCTGCATCTAGCTTGTCCAGTCCTTTTATAATGTTATACGTTTCTCTCAGATCCCCTCTCATCCTTCTAAATTCCAGTGAATACAAACCCAGTCTTTCCAATCTTTCCTCATATGACAGTCCCGCCATCCCGGGGATTAACCTTAACCTACGTTGCACTGCCTCAATAGCAAGGATGTCCTTCCTCAAATTAGGAGACCAAAACTGCACACAATACTCCTGATGTGGTCTCACCAGGGCCCTGCACAACTGCAGAAGGACTTCTTTACTCCTATACTCAAATCCTCTCGTTATGAAGGCCAACATGCCATTAGCTTTCTTCACTGCCTGCTGTATCTGCATATTTACTTTCAGTCACTGGTGCACAAAGACAACCAAGTCTCGTTGAACTTCCACTTTACCTAATCTGACACCATTGAGATAATAATCTGACTTCTTGTTCTTCTCACCAAAGTGGATAACCTCACATTTATCTACATTGAACTGCATCTGCCATGCATCTGCCCACTCAATCAACCTGTCCATGTCACCCTGCAACCTCCGAACATCCTCTTCATAGTTCACACTGCCACCCAGCTTTGTGTCATCTGCAAATTTGCTCGTGTTACTTTTAATTCCACCATCCAAATCATTGATATATATTGTAAATAGTTGCGGTCCCAGCACCGAGCCTTGCGGCACTCCACTCTCCACTGCCTGCCAATCTGACAGGGACCCATTTATTTCTACTCTTTGTTTCCTGTCTGCTAACCAATTCTCTATCCATGTCAATACCCTACCCTCAATACCACGTGCTCTAATTTTTCTCATTAATCTCTTGTGTGGGAACTTATCAAAGGCTTTCTGAAAGTCCCGCCATCCCGGGGATTAACCTTATGAACCTACGTTGCACTGCCTCAATAGCAAGGATGTCCTTCCTCAAATTAGGAGACCAAAACTACACACAATTCTCCTGATGTGGTCTCACCAGGGCCCTGTACAACTGCAGAAGGACTTCTTTACTCCTATACTCAAATCCTCTCGTTATGAAGGCTCTCCTTCATCGATTTTACTTGTCACATCCTTAAAAAAATCCAGAAGATTAGTCAAACAGGATTTCTCCTTCATAAATCCATGCTGACTTGGACCAATCCTTTTACTGCTATCCAAATGCAGCGTACACATGACAATAAACAAAACTAAATTAAACTAAACCCCATCCTCCCGCCTTATCTAAACCATTCCCTGAACCCCGTTTCTCTGACTGGAGATCATGCAACCAAAAGCTTTTTACTGTATCCCGGTACATGTGACAATCTATATACTAAAACTCTCGTTTGTTTGGTTGTTTGTTCCTGAACTACAGCCAAAACGGTTTGCGATAGCGCGACAATTTTAGGCCCACCTTATTCACCGTCGTCCCTTTGGTGCTAATGGAAGAAGTTTCATTGAAATCGGTGTTATATTTTTAAAGTTATTCACATTTAAAAGTTTAAATCTATCTCCTAGGGAGGGAGGGGGGAGGGAGGGGAGGGGTGCAGAGAGGGTCAGAGGGGGGAGGGAGGGAGGATAACAGGGGTTGAGGGGGATGGAGTGGGAGGGAGGGGAAGGGGAGGGGGAGGAGGGAGGGGGAAGGGGAGGGGGAGGAGGGAGGGGGCAAGGGAGGAGGGAGGGGGGAGAGGGGAGGTGTGGAGAGGGTGCTGCACCAATGCAAGAGAGGTTTGGGCCCACTTGGTCTAATAATAAACTAAACTAAACTAAACCAAACTAAACTAAACCAAACCAAACCTCTGCCAGACGGGACAGGGGAGAAGAGGGATTGACCGGGGTGGGACAAGTCTTTGATGATGTTGGCTGCTTTCCCGAGGCAGAGTGAGGTGTAGTTGGAGTCGATGGTGGGGGAGTCTGGTCTGTGTGATAGACTGGGCTGCATCCACAACTCTCTACAATTTCTTGCGGTCTTGGGCAGAGCTGTTCCCAAACCAAGCTGTGATGCAAGCCGACCGCACGGTGTCCATTGGTGGAATTACAGGAGTTTGCAAGGGTCACTGCCGAATATCCTCAGTCTCCTGAGCAAGTAGAGGCGTTGGTTTACTGTGTGCCTTCTTGGCTGCTGTGGTTTTAGTATGGGCTGGTCCACTCTATCGAGGCCTTTCATTATTCGGTAACTTACAATGAGGTCCCTCCTCATCCTTCTAAACTCCAGCGAGTACAGGCCCAGTGCCGACAAACGCTCATCATAGGTTAACCCACCCATTCGTGGGATGTCGTTAGAGGCGATGGTGTGCCTTCTTGGCTGACGTTTTAGTGGGGGTTGGTCCACGGCAGATCATGGGCACTATGTGTGTGGGAGAGTCGTTTCTGTTGGTGAGTGCACAGCAAATCTTTCAAGGCAACAATCACTTTAAATGCTGGCGGAAACTGGATACAGTTAAGGGTCGGCTCGGTGCCGCAGCGGTAGAGTTGCGCCAGAGAAAGCGAGTTCGATCCCGACTACGGGTGCTGTCTGCACGGAGTTCACCCGGTGACCTGTGTGGGTTTTCTCTGGGTGCTCCGGTTTCCTCCCGCACTCCGAAGCCGGACAGGTTTGTGGGCTAATTGGCTTGGGTACAATTGTAAATACAGCACAGAAACAGGCCCTTCAGCCCACCGAGTCCGGTGGACTCCGGCGGACTCGGTGGGCTGAAGGGCCTGTTTCTGTGCTGTATCTCCAACCTTGATAGATGGCAGATCTGTTCAAGGCCAGAGGGGGAGGGAGGGAGGGAACGAGGGAGGGAGGGAGGCTGCTGATTAATGCTTTGTTGTCACGGATGGAAACTGAAGCAGAGAATCTCAGCAGGACGGGGAAAACGAAACTAACTGTGTGGGTAGAGTTCAGCAGAAACAGAGAGATGAAAGTCACACAGGCCAGGGGAGGTTCTGTGTGGAGATGGGGGGGGGGATAGGGAAACCTGCTGTTTATAAGTTCATAAGTGATAGGAGCAGAATTAGGCCATTCGGCCCATCAGGTCTACTGTGCCATGAATCATGGCTGATCTATCTCTCTCTCCAAACCCCATTCTCCTGCCTTCTCCCCATAACCGTGTACTGATCAAGAATCTATCTATTTCTGCTTTAAATATATCCATTGACTTGGCCTCCACAGCCGTCTGTGGCAAAGAATCCCACAGATTCACCACCCTCTGACTAAAGAAATTCCTCCTCATCTCCTTTGTGAAAAAACGTCCTTTAATTCTGAGGCTACCACCTCTAGTCCTAGACTCTCCCACTAGTGGAAACAACTTCTTCAGATCCACTCTATCCAAGCCTTTCACTATTCTGTACGTTTCAATGAGGTCCCCCCTCATTCTTCTAAACTCAAGGTTTCAAGGGTCAATGTTTCAAGATCAGTTTATTGTCATGTGTACCAATTAAGGTTCAGTGAAATTCGATTTACCATACAGCCATACTAAACAAAAAGCAACAAGACACACAACGACATAAAAGTTAACATAAACATCCACCACAGCGGAATCCCCACATTCCTCACTGTGATGGAAGGCAATAAAGTCTAATATTCTTCCTCTTTATTCTCCCGCGGTCGGGGGAATCGAACCATCTGCAGCCAGCGATCGAAGCTCCCGCGTTGGGGCGATCGAAGCCCCCGCGTTGGGGCGATCGAAGCTCCTGCGGCTTGGAGCTCCCGAATTCAGTCTCTAACCAGGGACCGCCAGCTCCACGATGTTAATTCCTGCGGCTGGAGCTCCCGAAGTCGGTCCCCAGCAAGAGGCCGCCAACTCCTCGATGTTAGGCCGCAGTGCGGACCGAGATACAATACGGAACAAAAGTTCTCCCTCTATCTTCCTGTCTCCACCTATATCCTTCCTTTGTCCCGCCCCCCCTGACATCTGTCTGAAGAAGGGTCTCGACCCGAAACGTCACCCACTCCTTCTCTCCCGAGATGCTGCCTGACCTGCTGAGTTACTCCAGCATTTTGTGAATACATCCCAACGTTTAAGAAACATTTAGACAGGTACATGGATAGGACAGGTTTGGAGGGATATGGACCAAGCGTGGGCAGGTGGGACTAGTGTAGTTTTGTTTAGTTTAGTTTAGTTTATGATTATCACATATACCGGGCAAGTTGTGCCGATGGGCCTGTTTCCATGCTCTATCACTCCATGAGTCTATGACTATTTCACCCAGAGAGTTGTGAATCTGTGGAATTCTCTGCCACAGAGGGCAGTGGAAGCCAAATCACTGGACGTTTTCAAGAGAGAGTTAGATTTAGCTCTTAGGGCTAACGGAATCAAGGGATGTCGGGAGAAAGCAGGAACGGGGCACTGATTGTGGATGATCAGCCATGATCATGTTGAATGGCGCTGCTGGCTCGAAGGGGCCGAGTGGCCTCCTCCTGCACCTATGTTCTGATGCTTCTCTGACTCTCAGCCTTGACCTCTTCCTCAATTGAGGTCAAAGAAACCCGACACATGCTAGAAATGGAAACAGAAAGTAGAGATTGCGTCGGAAACTGGAAGTGTGAGATAAAGCCCCATTGATGTGGTATGTAATGGGAGGGGTGGAGAAATATCTGTGCTAAAGTTTGGGAGATGTCGAGGTTTATTATTGTCATGTTTACTGTGATCCAGGGTGAGCCTTTGGTTTTGAGTGCTCTCCAAACAGATCAGATATAACACCATGCACAACGTTTAAGAAATAGTGGCACGGTGGCACAGCGGTAGAGTTGCTACCTCACAGCGCCAGAGACCCGGGTTCCATCCCGACTACGGGTGCTGCCTGTACGGAGTTTGTACGTTCTCCCCCGTGACCTGCTTGGGTTTTCTCCGGGTGCTCCGGTTTACCCCCGCACTCCAAAAACGTACACATTTGTAGGCTAATTGGCTTCGGTAAAAATTGGCAATTGTCCCTAGTGTGTGTGTGTGTGTGTACGGGTTGATCGCTGGGCAGTGCGGACTCGGTGGGCCGAAGGGCCTGTTTCCGCGCTGCGTCTAAAGTAAACTGGAAACATGTGGAGCAGATGCTATGGCAACGTTTAGAAGTAACATTCAGACGGGTACATGGATAGGACAGGTTTAGAGGGATATGGACCAAACGCAGGCAGGTGGGACTAGTGTAGATGGGACATGTTGGCCGATGTGGGCAAGTTGGGATGATGGGCCTGTTTCCACGCTGTATCACTCCATGAATCTACTGTACATGAATACAATCAGGCCACACTGCAGTACAATAGGTAGAGCAAAGGGGAAAGATACAAGGTGTGGAATATAGTTCTCAGTATCGCAGCGTAACAGTTCCAGAGACACAGTCCAATGTCCGCAATGGGGTAGAGGTGAATCGGACAGTACTCTAGCTTATGGAAGGACCATTCAGAAGCCTGATAACAGAGAGGATGAAGCTGTTCCAGAGTCTGGTGGTGTTCGCTTTCAAGCTTCTGTACCTCAGTAAACCTTTGAATGATCTTTTATCGGACTTTAATGTTATATTTTGCATCAAATATTGTCCCCTTTATCCTTTATCTGTGCACTGCGGACGGCCTGATTGTAATCATGTATAGTCTTTTCACTGACTTGATAACACTCAAGAAGAAAGCTTATCACTGTACCTCGGTACATAGAAACATAGAAAATAGGTGCAGGAGGAGGCCATTTGGCCCTTCGAGCCTGCACCGCCATTCATTGTGATCATGGCTGATCATCCACAATCAGTAACCCGTGCCTGCCTTCTCCCTATATCACTTGAATCTGCTAGCCCCTAGAGCTCTATCTAACTCCCTTTTAACTTCATCCAGTGAATTGGCTTCTACTGCCCTCTGTGGCAGAGAATTCTACAAATTCACTACTCTCTGGGTGAAAAAGTTTTTTCTCATCTCAGTTTTAAATGGCTTCCCTTTTACTCTTAAGCTGTGGCCCCTGGATCTGGACTCCCCCAACATTGGGAACATTTTTTCTGCATCTAGCTTGTCCAGTCCTTTTATAATGTTATACATTTCTCTCAGATCCCCTCTCATCCTTCTAAATTCCAGTGAATACAAACCCAGTCTTTCCAATCTTTCCTCATATGACAGTCCCGCCATCCCGGGGATTAACCTTATGAACCTACGTTGCACTGCCTCAATAGCAAGGATGTCCTTCCTCAAATTAGGAGACCAAAACTGCACACAATACTCCTGATGTGGTCTCACCAGGGCCCTGCACAACTGCAGAAGGACTTCTTTACTCCTATACTCAAATCCTCTCGTTATGAAGGCCAACATGCCATTAGCTTTCTTCACTGCCTGCTGTATCTGCATATTTACTTTCAGTCACTGGTGCACAAAGACAACCAAGTCTCGTTGAACTTCCACTTTCCCTAATCTGACACCATTGAGATAATAATCTGACTTCTTGTTCTTCTCACCAAAGTGGATAACCTCACATTTATCTACATTGAACTGCATCTGCCATGCATCTGCCCACTCAATCAACCTTTCCATGTCACCCTGCAACCTCCGAACATCCTCTTCACAGTTCACACTGCCACCCAGCTTTGTGTCATCTGCAAATTTGCTCGTGTTACTTTTAATTCCATCATCCAAATCATTGATATATATTGTAAATAGTTGCGGTCCCAGCACCGAGCCTTGCGGCACTCCACTCTCCACTGCCTGCCATTCTGACAGGGACCCATTTATTCCTACTCTGTTTCCTGTCTGCCAACCAATTCTCTATCCATGTCAATGCCCTACCCTCAATACCACGTGCTCTAATTTTGCTCATTAATCTCTTGTGTGGGAACTTATCAAAGGCTTTCTGAAAGTCCCGCCATCCCGGGGATTAACCTTATGAACCTACGTTGCACTGCCTCAATAGCAAGGATGTCCTTCCTCAAATTAGGAGACCAAAACTGCACACAATTCTCCTGATGTGGTCTCACCAGGGCCCTGTATAACTGCAGAAGGACTTCTTTACTCCTATACTCAAATCCTCTCGTTATGAAGGCTCTCCTTCATTGATTTTACTTGTCACATCCTTAAAAAACCCCAGAAAATTAGTCAAACAGGATTTCTCCTTCATAAATCCATGCTGACTTGGACCAATCCTTTTACTGCTATCCAAATGCAGCGTACACATGACAATAAACAAAACTAAATTAAACTAAACCCCATCCTCCCGCCTTATCTAAACCATTCCCTGAACCCCGTTTCTCTGACTGGAGATCATGCAACCAAAAGCTTTTTACTGTATCCCGGTACATGTGACAATCTATATACTAAAACTCTCGTTTGTTTGTTTGTTTGTTAGTTCCGGAACTACAGCCAAAACGGTTTGCGATAGCACGACAATTTTAGGCCCACCTTATTCACCGTCGTCCCTTTTGTGCTAATGGAAGAAGTTTCATTGAAATCGGTGTTATATTTTTAAAGTTATTCACATTTAAAAGTTTAAATCTATCTCCGAGGGAGGGAGGGGGGAGGGGTGCAGAGAGGGTCAGAGCGGGGAGGGAGGGAGGATAACGGGGGTTGAGGGGGATGGAGTGGGAGGGAGGGGAAGGGGAGGGGGAGGAGGGAGGGGGCAAGGGAGGGGGGAGAAGGGAGGTGGGGAGAGGGTGCTGCACCAATGCAAGAGAGGTTTGGGCCCACTTGGTCTAATAATAAACTAAACTAAACTAAACCAAACTAAACTAAACCAAACCAAACCTCTGCCAGACGGGAGAGGGGAGAAGAGGGATTGACCGGGGTGGGACAAGTCTTTGATGATGTTGGATGCTTTCCCGAGGCAGAGTGAGGTGTAGATGGAGTCGATGGTGGGGAGTCTGGTCTGTGTGATAGACTGGGCTGCATCCACAACTCTCTACAATTTCTTGCGGTCTTGGGCAGAGCTGCTCCCAAACCAAGCTGTGATGCAAGCCGACCGCACGGTGTCCATTGGTGGATTTACAGGAGTTTGCAAGGGTCACTGCCGAATGTCCTCCTGCCTGAGCAAGTAGAGGCGTTGGTTTACTGTGTGCCTTCTTGGCTGCTGTGGTTTTAGTATGGGCTGGTCCATTCCATCCAGGCCTTTCACTATTCGGTAACTTACAATGAGGTCCCTCCTCATCCTTCTAAACTCCAGCGAGTACAGGCCCAGTGCCGACAAACGCTCATCATAGGTTAACCCACCCATTGGTGGGATGTCGTTAGAGGCGGTCGTGTGCCTTCTTGGCTGACGTTTTAGTGGGGGTTGGTCCACGGCAGATCATGGGCATTATATGTGTGGGAGAGTCGTTTCTGTGGCTGAGTGCACAGCAAATCTTTCAAGGCAACAATCACTTTAAATGCTGGCGGAAACTGGATACAGTTAAGGATCGGCTCGGTGGCGCAGCGGTAGAGTTGCTGCCTCACAGCGCCAGAGAAAGCGAGTTCGATCCCGACTACGGGTGCTGTCTGTACGGAGTTCACCCGGTGAACTGTGTGGGTTTTCTCTGGGTGCTCCGGTTTCCTCCCGCACTCCGAAGCCGGACAGGTTTGTGGGCTAATTGGCTTGGGTACAATTGTAAATACAGCACAGAAACAGGCCCTTCAGCCCACCGAGTCCGGTGGACTCCGGCGGACTCGGTGGGCTGAAGGGCCTGTTTCTGTGCTGTATCTCCAACCTTGATAGATGGCAGATCTGTTCAAGGCCAGAGGGGGAGGGAGGGAGGGAACGAGGGAGGGAGGGAGGCTGCTGATTAATGCTTTGTTGTCACGGATGGAAACTGAAGCAGAGAATCTCAGCAGGACGGGGAAAACGAAACTAACTGTGTGGGTAGAGTTCAGCAGAAACAGAGAGATGAAAGTCACACAGGCCAGGGGAGGTTCTGTGTGGAGATGGGGGGGGGGATAGGGAAACCTGCTGTTTATAAGTTCATAAGTGATAGGAGCAGAATTAGGCCATTCGGCCCATCAGGTCTACTGTGCCATGAATCATGGCTGATCTATCTCTCCCTTCCAACCCCATTCTCCTGCCTTCTCCCCATAACCCCTGACACCCGCACTAATCAACAATCTATGTATCTCTGCTTTAAATATATCCACTGACTTGGCCTCCACAGCCGTCTGTGGCAAAGAATTCCACAGATTCACCGCCCTCTGACTAAAGAAATTCCTCCTCATCTCCTTTGTGAAAAAACGTCCTTTAATTCTGAGGCTACCACCTCTAGTCCTAGACTCTCCCACTAGTGGAAACATCCTCTCCACAGCCACTCTATCCAAGCCTTTCACAATTCTGTACGTTTCAATGAGGTCCCCCCTCATTCTTCGAAACTCAAGGTTTCAAGGTTGAAGGTTTCAAGATCAGTTTATTGTCGTGTGTAGCAATTAAGGTTCAGTGAAATTCGATTTACCATACAGCCATACTAAACAAAAAGCAACAAGCCACACAACGACATAAAAGTTAACATAAACATCCACCACAGCGGAATCCCCACATTCCTCACTGTGATGGAAGGCAATAAAGTCTAATATTCTTCCTCTTTATTCTCCCGCGGTCGGGGGAATCGAACCATCTGCAGCCGGCGATCGAAGCTCCCGCGTTGGGGCGATCAAACTTCCTGTGGCTTGGAGCTCCCGAATTCGGTCTCTAACCAGGGACCGCCAGCTCCACGATGTTAAGTCCTGCGGCTGGAGCTCCCGAAGTCGGTCCCCAGCAAGAGGCCGCCAACCCCTCGATGTTAGGCCGCAGTGCGGACGGAGATACAATATGGAACAAAATCCCAACTCCATTGAGGTAAGAGATTAAAAGTAGTTTCCCCCCACCCCTCACATCAAACAAACTAAAGAACATTAAAAACATGCATTTAGCACATACTATCAAACAACAAAGAAGGAAGGGACAGGCAGACTGTTGGCGAGGCGGCCATTGCTGGCGCCACCCGGTGGTCCAGCGGGTACAGGCCCAGTGCCAACTGATGCTCATCATAGAACCCACTCATTCCTGGATCGCCGGTCGGCGGGGACTCAGTGGGCCGAAGGGCCTGTTTCCGTGCTGTATTTCTAACCGTGAAAGAAGGCAGATCTGTTCTAGTCGAGAGGGGGATGGAGGGAGGGAACAAGGGAGGGAGGGAGGGAGGGAGGGATCGAGGGAGGAAGGGAAGGAGGGAACGAGGGAGGGAGGGTGGCTGCTGATTCATGCTTTGTTGTCAGGGATGGAAACTGAAGCAGAGAACCTCAGCAGGACGGGGAAAACAAAACTAACTGTGTGGGTGGAGTTCAGCAGAGACAGAGAGATGACAGTCACACAGGCCAAGGGAGGTTCCCTGTTGAGATGGGTGGGGGGGGGGGGAGGGAACAAGGAAACCTGCTGTTTATAAGTGATAGGAGCAGAATTAGGCCATTCGGCCCATCAGGTCTACTGTGCCATGAATCATGGCTGATCTATCTCTCTCTCCAAACCCCATTCTCCTGCCTTCTCCCCATAACCGTGTACTGATCAAGAATCTATCTATTTCTGCTTTAAATATATCCACTGACTTGGCCTCCACAGCCTTCTGTGGCAAAGAATCCCACAGATTCACCACCCTCTGACTAAAGAAATTCCTCCTCATCTCCTTTGTGAAAAAACGTCCTTTAATTCTGAGGCTGCGACCTCTAGTCCTAGACTCTCCCACTAGTGGAAACAACTTCTTCAGATCCACTCTATCCAAGCCTTTCACTATTCTGTACGTTTCAATGAGGTTCCCCCTCATTCTTCTAAACTCAAGGTTTCAAGGGTCAATGTTTCAAGATCAGTTTATTGTCATGTGTACCAATTAAGGTTCAGTAAAATTCGATTTACCATACAGCCATACTAAACAAAAAGCAACAAGACACACAACGACATAAAAGTTAACATAAACATCCACCACAGCGGAATCCCCACATTCCTCATTGTGATGGAAGGCAATAAAGTCTAATATTCTTCCTCTTTATTCTCCCGCGGTCGGGGGAATCGAACCATCTGCAGCCGGCGATCGAAGCTCCCGCGTTGGGGCGTTCGAAGCTCCTGTGGCTTGGAGCTCCCGAATTCAGTCTCTAACCAGGGACCGCCAGCTCCACGATGTTAATTCCTGCGGCTGGAGCTCCCGAAGTCGGTCCCCAGCAAGAGGCCGCCAACTCCTCAATGTTAGGCCGCAGTGCGGACCGAGATACAATACGGAACAAAAGTTCTCCCTCTATCTTCCTGTCTCCACCTATATCCTTCCTTTGTCCCGCCCCCCCTGACATCTGTCTGAAGAAGGGTCTCGACCCGAAACGTCACCCACTCCTTCTCTCCCGAGATGCTGCCTGACCTGCTGAGTTACTCCAGCATTTTGTGAATACATCCCAACGTTTAAGAAACATTTAGACAGGTACATGGATAGGACAGGTTTGGAGGGATATGGACCAAGCGTGGGCAGGTGGGACTAGTGTAGATGGGACATGTTGGCCAGTTTAGTTTAATAATAATAATAATAATAATAATACATTTTATTTATATAGCGCTTTTCATATACTCAAAGACGCTTTACAGAGATTTTGAGAACATAGGGAAATTAATAAATAGATAATTAAGTAAATAAATAAATGAACAGAGAAAGGAGACAGTAGGTGAGGTGACCTTCAGTGGTTGAAGGCAGTGCTGAACAGGTGAGACTTCAGCGATGTTTTGAATGTGGTGAGTGTGGGGGAGTCTCTAACGGTTTGGGGTAGTGAGTTCCATAGGGTGGGAGCAGCGATGGAGAAAGCCCTGTCCCCCCAGGATCTGAGTTTAGTCCGGATGTGGGGGGATAGGAGATTGGCAGCGGCAGAGCGGAGGGTGCAGGTGGGAGTGTGCCTGTGGAGGAGGTCGGTCAGGTAGGATGGGGCCAGGTTATGGAGGGCTTTGTAGGTTATGAGGAGGATTTTGTACTGGATTCTCTGGGGGATGGGGAGCCAGTGGAGTTTATAAAGGACGGGGGTGATATGGTCACGGATCGAGGTGTGTGTGAGTAGACGGGCAGCGGAGTTTTGAATGTATTGAAGTTTATTGATGATTTTTGAGGGTGCGCCATAGAGGAGGCTGTTGCAGTAGTCCAGACGGGAGGTGATGAAGGCGTGGATGAGGGTTTCTGCAGCTGTGGAGGAGAGGGATGGACGGAGACGGGCAATGTTTTTGAGGTGGAAGAAGGCTGTCTTTGTGATGTGTTTGATGTGTTTGTCGAAGGAGAGGGTTTGATCAAGGATGATTCCAAGATTCCGGATGTGAGGTGAGGTGGATACTGGGAGACCATCAATGTTGAGGATGAAGTTTTGGGTGGATTTGGTGAGCATTTTTGGACCAATGATGATGATTTCAGATTTGTTGCAATTGAGTTTGAGGAAGTTTGATTGAAGCCAAGATTTTATTTCAGTAATGCAGTTTGTCAGTGTAGAGTGTGTGGTGGAGGAGATTGACTTGGTGGAGATGAGGAGCTGGATATCATCGGCGAAGCAGTGGAAGTTGAGACCATGACGGCGGATTAATTGACCAAGGGGGAAGACCAAGGGGGAACAGGTAGAGGATGAAGAGGAGGGGGCCAAGGACTGAGCCTTGGGGGACACCTTGGGGGAGGGGAGCGGTGGGGGATTTACAGTTGTTAATGGAGATGAACTGGTGTCTGTCAGAGAGGTAAGATTTAAACCAGGATAGGGCTGTGCCGGTGATGTTAAGGGAGGTTTCAAGTCGGGTGAAGAGAATGGAGTGATTTATGGTGTCAAAGGCGGCGCTGAGGTCAAGTAGGATGAGGATGTTGAGGTTGCCAGCGTCGGAGGAGAGGAGAATGTCGTTTGTGATTTTGAGGAGCGCAGTTTCAGTACAGTGGTTTGAGCGGAATCCAGATTGGAAAGTTTCATACAGGTTATTGGTAGAGAGGTGGTATTTTAGTTGGGAAGCTACAGCACGTTCCAAAACTTTGGACAGAAAGGGTAGGTTGGAGATTGGTCTGAAGTTGTTTGGGGTGTCAGGGTTTAGACCAGGTTTTTTCAGAATGGGGGTGACAGCAGCGATTTTGAGGGATGGCGGGACGATGCCAGTGGACAGGGAGGAGTTTATTGTTGCAGTGATAAGTGGAGAGAGAGCAGGAAGGCAGGCCTTGACAAAGCTGGAGGGGATGGGGTCCAGAGAGCAGGTGGCAGTTTTTATTCCTGTGAAGAGGTCAGAGAGGTCGGTGGTGGAGATTGGGGAGAACTGAGGCAGGGGCTGACAGGATAAGGGGGGGCAGGTGGTTTGAGGGGGAGCAGGTGCGTTGGTGGTTAAGGTGCTGTAGATGTTGTCTATTTTGCTTTGGAAGAATGAAAGGAAAGTGGTGCATTTGTCAACTGTGAATGATTGGGAGATGGTGTCCAGGGGGCTGAGGAGTTTGTTTATTGTAGAGAAGAGTGTTTTGGGGTTTCCGGAGCCAGAGTGAATTATTTGAGAGTAGTAGGTGGAGTGGGCATGGGAGAGGGCATCTTTATAGTGCTGTATGTGGTCTTTGTAGGCTTGGGAGTGAATTGTGAGACCTGTTTTGTTGCGGAGTCTTTCAAGTTGACGGGCATGAGTTTTCATCACGCGGAGTTCAGGGATAAACCAGGGAGCAGAGTGGGTGAAGGAAACTGTTTTGGTTTTTATAGGTGCAAGCTGGTCGAGGCAGGAGGAGAGAGTGCGGTTGTAGTAGTCAGTGAGGTCAGAGGGGCTGTGGAGGTCAACGAAGGGAGAGGCGGACATTATTTCAGAGAGGGAGGATGAGAGCGAGGTAGGTGAAACAGAGTTCAGCTTACGGAAGTTTATTTTGCGTTTATTTTAGTTTAGTTTAGTTTAGTTTAGTTTATGATTATCACATATACCGGGCAAGTTGTGCCGATTTGCCTGTTTCCATGCTCTATCACTCTATGAGTCTATGACTATTTCACCCAGTGAGTTGTGAATCTGTGGAATTCTCTGCCACAGAGGGCAGTGGAGGCCAAATCACTGGACGTTTTCAAGAGAGAGTTAGATTTAGCTCTTAGGGCTAACGGAATCAAGGGATGTCGGGAGAAAGCAGGAACGGGGCACTGATTGTGGATGATCAACCAACTACCGCTTTTCCGTCAGGATAGTTTGTCTGTTTGTCTGTTTGTTTCTATGTTAATTGTATTTGTAAAGCGCTTTGTGCATGTGTTAAGGCGCTATATAAAATAAATATATTATTATTATTATTATTATGATCATGTTGAATGGCGCTGCTGGCTCGAAGGGGCCGAGTGGCCTCCTCCTGCACCTATGTTCTGATGCTTCTCTGACTCTCAGCCTTCACCTCTTCCTCAATTGAGGTCAAAGAAACCCGACACATGCTAGAAATGGAAACAGAAAGTAGAGATTGCGTCGGAAACTGGAAGTGTGAGATAAAGCCCCATTGATGTGGTATGTAATGGGAGGGGTGGAGAAATATCTGTGCTAAAGTTTGGGAGATGTCGAGGTTTATTATTGTCATGTTTACTGTGATCCAGGGTGAGCCTTTGGTTTTGAGTGCTCTCCAAACAGATCAGATATAACACCATGCACAATGTTTAAGAAATAGTGGCACGGTGGCACAGCGGTAGAGTTGCTGCCTCACAGCGCCAGAGACCCGGGTTCCATCCCGACTACGGGTGCTGCCTGTACGGAGTTTGTACGTTCTCCCCCGTGACCTGCTTGGGTTTTCTCCGGGTGCTCCGGTTTACCCCCGCACTCCAAAAACGTACACATTTGTAGGCTAATTGGCTTCGGTAAAAATTGGCAATTGTCCCTAGTGTGTGTGTGTGTGTGTACGGGTTGATCGCTGGGCAGTGCGGACTCGGTGGGCCGAAGGGCCTGTTTCCGCGCTGCATCTAAAGTAAACTGGAAACATGTGGAGCAGATGCTATGGCAACGTTTAGAAGTAACATTCAGACGGGTACATGGATAGGACAGGTTTAGAGGGATATGGACCAAACGCAGGCAGGTGGAACATGTTGGCCGATGTGGGCAAGTTGGGATGAAGGGCCTGTTTCCACGCTGTATCACTCCATGAATCTACTGTACATGAATACAATCAGTCCACACTGCAGTACAATAGGTAGAGCAAAGGGGAAAGATACAGGGTGTGGAATATAGTTCTCAGTATCGCAGCGTAACAGTTCCAGAGACACAGTCCAATGTCCGCAATGGGGTAGAGGTGAATCGGACAGTACTCTAGCTTGTGGAAGGACCATTCAGAAGCCTGATAACAGAGAGGATGAAGCTGTTCCAGAGTCTGGTGGTGTTCGCTTTCAAGCTTCTGTACCTCAGTAAACCTTTGAATGATCTTTTATCGGACTTTAATGTTATATTTTGCATCAAATATTGTCCCCTTTCTCCTTTATCTATGCACTGCGGACGGCCTGATTGTAATCATGTATAGTCTTTTCACTGACTTGATAACACTCAAGAAGAAAGCTTATCACTGTACCTCGGTACATAGAAACATAGAAAATAGGTGCAGGAGGAGGCCATTTGGCCCTTCGAGCCTGCACCGCCATTCATTGTGATCATGGCTGATCATCCACAATCAGTAACCCGTGCCTGCCTTCTCCCTATATCACTTGAATCTGCTAGCCCCTAGAGCTCTATCTAACTCCCTTTTAACTTCATCCAGTGAATTGGCTTCTACTGCCCTCTGTGGCAGAGAATTCTACAAATTCACTACTCTCTGGGTGAAAAAGTTTTTTCTCATCTCAGTTTTAAATGGCTTCCCTTTTACTCTTAAGCTGTGGCCCCTGGATCTGGACTCCCCCAACATTGGGAACATTTTTTCTGCATCTAGCTTGTCCAGTCCTTTTATAATGTTATACATTTCTCTCAGATCCCCTCTCATCCTTCTAAATTCCAGTGAATACAAACCCAGTCTTTCCAATCTTTCCTCATATGACAGTCCCGCCATCCCGGGGATTAACCTTATGAACCTACGTTGCACTGCCTCAATAGCAAGGATGTCCTTCCTCAAATTAGGAGACCAAAACTGCACACAATACTCCTGATGTGGTCTCACCAGGGCCCTGCACAACTGCAGAAGGACTTCTTTACTCCTATACTCAAATCCTCTCGTTATGAAGGCCAACATGCCATTAGCTTTCTTCACTGCCTGCTGTATCTGCATATTTACTTTCAGTCACTGGTGCACAAAGACAACCAAGTCTCGTTGAACTTCCACTTTCCCTAATCTGACACCATTGAGATAATAATCTGACTTCTTGTTCTTCTCACCAAAGTGGATAACCTCACATTTATCTACATTGAACTGCATCTGCCATGCATCTGCCCACTCAATCAACCTTTCCATGTCACCCTGCAACCTCCGAACATCCTCTTCACAGTTCACACTGCCACCCAGCTTTGTGTCATCTGCAAATTTGCTCGTGTTACTTTTAATTCCATCATCCAAATCATTGATATATATTGTAAATAGTTGCGGTCCCAGCACCGAGCCTTGCGGCACTCCACTCTCCACTGCCTGCCATTCTGACAGGGACCCATTTATTCCTACTCTGTTTCCTGTCTGCCAACCAATTCTCTATCCATGTCAATGCCCTACCCTCAATACCACGTGCTCTAATTTTGCTCATTAATCTCTTGTGTGGGAACTTATCAAAGGCTTTCTGAAAGTCCCGCCATCCCGGGGATTAACCTTATGAACCTACGTTGCACTGCCTCAATAGCAAGGATGTCCTTCCTCAAATTAGGAGACCAAAACTGCACACAATTCTCCTGATGTGGTCTCACCAGGGCCCTGTATAACTGCAGAAGGACTTCTTTACTCCTATACTCAAATCCTCTCGTTATGAAGGCTCTCCTTCATTGATTTTACTTGTCACATCCTTAAAAAACCCCAGAAAATTAGTCAAACAGGATTTCTCCTTCATAAATCCATGCTGACTTGGACCAATCCTTTTACTGCTATCCAAATGCAGCGTGCACATGACAATAAACAAAACTAAATTAAACTAAACCCCATCCTCCCGCCTTATCTAAACCATTCCCTGAACCCCGTTTCTCTGACTGGAGATCATGCAACCAAAAGCTTTTTACTGTATCCCGGTACATGTGACAATCTATATACTAAAACTCTCGTTTGTTTGTTTGTTTGTTAGTTCCGGAACTACAGCCAAAACGGTTTGCGATAGCGGGACAATTTTAGGCCCACCTTATTCACCGTCGTCCCTTTTGTGCTAATGGAAGAAGTTTCATTGAAATCGGTGTTATATTTTTAAAGTTATTCACATTTAAAAGTTTAAATCTATCTCCGAGGGAGGGAGGGGGGAGGGAGGGGAGGGGTGCAGAGAGGGTCAGAGCGGGGAGGGAGGGAGGATAACGGGGGTTGAGGGGGATGGAGTGGGAGGGAGGGGAAGGGGAGGGGGAGGAGGGAGGGGGCAAGGGAGGGGGGAGAATGGAGGTGGGGAGAGGGTGCTGCACCAATGCAAGAGAGGTTTGGGCCCACTTGGTCTAATAATAAACTAAACTAAACTAAACCAAACTAAACTAAACCAAACCAAACCTCTGCCAGACGGGAGAGGGGAGAAGAGGGATTGACCGGGGTGGGATAAGTCTTTGATGATGTTGGATGCTTTCCCGAGGCAGAGTGAGGTGTAGATGGAGTCGATGGTGGGGAGTCTGGTCTGTGTGATAGACTGGGCTGCATCCACAACTCTCTACAATTTCTTGCGGTCTTGGGCAGAGCTGCTCCCAAACCAAGCTGTGATGCAAACCGACCGCACGGTGTCCATTGGTGGATTTACAGGAGTTTGCAAGGGTCACTGCCGAATGTCCTCCTGCCTGAGCAAGTAGAGGCGTTGGTTTACTGTGTGCCTTCTTGGCTGCTGTGGTTTTAGTATGGGCTGGTCCACTCCATCCAGGCCTTTCACTATTCGGTAACTTACAATGAGGTCCCTCCTCATCCTTCTAAACTCCAGCGAGTACAGGCCCAGTGCCGACAAACGCTCATCATAGGTTAACCCACCCATTTGTGGGATGTCGTTAGAGGCGATCGTGTGCCTTCTTGGCTGACGTTTTAGTGGGGGTTGGTCCACGGCAGCTCATGGACATTATATGTGTGGGAGAGTCGTTTCTGTGGCTGAGTGCACAGCAAATCTTTCAAGGCAACAATCACTTTAAATGCTGGCGGAAACTGGATACAGTTAAGGTTCGGCTCGGTGGCGCAGCGGTAGAGTTGCTGCCTCACAGCGCCAGAGAAAGCGAGTTCGATCCCGACTACGGGTGCTGTCTGCACGGAGTTCACCCGGTGACCTGTGTGGGTTTTCTCTTGGTGCTCCGGTTTCCTCCCGCACTCCGAAGCCGGACAGGTTTGTGGGCTAATTGGCTTGGGTACAATTGTAAATACAGCACAGAAATAGGCCCTTCAGCCCACCGAGTCCGGTGGACTCCGGCGGACCCGGTGGGCTGAAGGGCCTGTTTCTGTGCTGTATCTCCAACCTTGATAGATGGCAGATCTGTTCAAGGCCAGAGGGGGAGGGAGGGAGGGAACGAGGGAGGGAGGGAGGCTGCTGATTAATGCTTTGTTGTCACGGATGGAAACTGAAGCAGAGAATCTCAGCAGGACGGGGAAAACGAAACTAACTGTGTGGGTGGAGTTCAGCAGAGACAGAGAGATGAAAGTCACACAGGCCAAGGGAGGTTCTGTGTGGAGATGGGGGGGGGGGGGGGGATCAAGGAAACCTGCTGTTTATAAGTTCATAAGTGATAGGAGCAGAATTAGGCCATTCGGCCCATCAGGTCTACTGTGCCATGAATCATGGCTGATCTATCTCTCCCTTCCAACTCCATTCTCCTGCCTTCTCCCCATAACCCCTGACACCCGCACTAATCAACAATCTATCTATCTCTGCTTTAAATATATCCACTGACTTGGCCTCGACAGCCATCTGTGGCAAAGAATTCCACAGATTCACCGCCCTCTGACTAAAGAAATTCCTCCTCATCTCCTTTGTGAAAAAACGTCCTTTAATTCTGAGGCTGCGACCTCTAGTCCTAGACTCTCCCACTAGTGGAAACATCCTCTCCACATCCACTCTATCCAAGCCTTTCACTATTCTGTACGTTTCAATGAGGTCCCCCCTCATTCTTCGAAACTCAAGGTTTCAAGGTTGAAGGTTTCAAGATCAGTTTATTGTCATGTGTACCAATTAAGGTTCAGTGAAATTCGATTTACCATACAGCCATACTAAACAAAAAGCAACAAGCCACACAACGACATAAAAGTTAACATAAACATCCACCACAGCGGAATCCCCACATTCCTCACTGTGATGGAAGGCAATAAAGTCTAATATTCTTCCTCTTTATTCTCCCGCGGTCGGGGGAATCGAACCATCTGCAGCCGGCGATCGAAGCTCCCGCGTTGGGGCGATCAAACTTCCTGTGGCTTGGAGCTCCCGAATTCGGTCTCTAACCAGGGACCGCCAGCTCCACGATGTTAAGTCCTGCGGCTGGAGCTCCCGAAGTCGGTCCCCAGCAAGAGGCCGCCAACCCCTCGATGTTAGGCCGCAGTGCGGACGGAGATACAATACGGAACAAAATCCCAACTCCATTGAGGTAAGAGATTAAAAGTAGTTTCCCCCCACCCCTCACATCAAACAAACTAAAGAACATTAAAAACATGCATTTAGCACATACTATCAAACAACAAAGAAGGAAGGGACAGGCAGACTGTTGGCGAGGCGGCCATTGCTGGCGCCACCCGGTGTTCCAGCGGGTACAGGCCCAGTGCCAACTGATGCTCATCATAGAACCCACTCATTCCTGGATCGCCGGTCGGCGGGGACTCAGTGGGCCGAAGGGCCTGTTTCCGTGCTGTATTTCTAACCGTGAAAGAAGGCAGATCTGTTCTAGTCGAGAGGGGGATGGAGGGAGGGAACAAGGGAGGGAGGGAGGGAGGGAGGGATCGAGGGAGGAAGGGAAGGAGGGAACGAGGGAGGGAGGGTGGCTGCTGATTCATGCTTTGTTGTCAGGGATGGAAACTGAAGCAGAGAACCTCAGCAGGACGGGGAAAACAAAACTAACTGTGTGGGTGGAGTTCAGCAGAGACAGAGAGATGACAGTCACACAGGCCAAGGGAGGTTCCCTGTTGAGATGGGTGGGGGGGGGGGGGGGGAGGGAACAAGGAAACCTGCTGTTTATAAGTGATAGGAGCAGAATTAGGCCATTCGGCCCATCAGGTCTACTGTGCCATGAATCACGGCTGATCTATCTCTCTCTCCAAACCCCATTCTCCTGCCTTCTCCCCATAACCGTGTACTGATCAAGAATCTATCTATTTCTGCTTTAAATATATCCTCTGACTTGGCCTCCACAGCCGTCTGTGGCAAAGAATCCCACAGATTCACCACCCTCTGACTAAAGAAATTCCTCCTCATCTCCTTTGTGAAAAAACGTCCTTTAATTCTGAGGCTGCGACCTCTAGTCCTAGACTCTCCCACTAGTGGAAACAACTTCTTCAGATCCACTCTATCCAAGCCTTTCACTATTCTGTACATTTCAATGAGGACCCCCTCATTCTTCTAAACTCAAGGTTTCAAGGGTCAATGTTTCAAGATCAGTTTATTGTCATGTGTACCAATTAAGGTTCAGTAAAATTCGATTTACCATACAGCCATACTAAACAAAAAGCAACAAGACACACAGCGACATAAAAGTTAACATAAACATCCACCACAGCGGAATCCCCACATTCCTCACTGTGATGGAAGGCAATAAAGTCTAATATTCTTCCTCTTTATTCTCCCGCGGTCGGGGGAATCGAACCATCTGCAGCCGGCGATCGAAGCTCCCGCGTTGGGGCGTTCGAAGCTCCTGTGGCTTGGAGCTCCCGAATTCAGTCTCTAACCAGGGACCGCCAGCTCCACGATGTTAATTCCTGCGGCTGGAGCTCCCGAAGTCGGTCCCCAGCAAGAGGCCGCCAACTCCTCAATGTTAGGCCGCAGTGCGGACCGAGATACAATACGGAACAAAAGTTCTCCCTCTATCTTCCTGTCTCCACCTATATCCTTCCTTTGTCCCGCCCCCCCTGACATCTGTCTGAAGAAGTGTATCGACCCGAAACGTCACCCATTCCTTCTCTCCCGAGATGCTGCCTGACCTGCTGAGTTACTCCAGCATTTTGTGAATACATCCCAACGTTTAAGAAACATTTAGACAGGTACATGGATAGGACAGGTTTGGAGGGATATGGACCAAGCGTGGGCAGGTGGGACTAGTGTAGATGGGACATGTTGGCCAGTTTAGTTTAGTTTAGTTTAGTTTAGTTTATGATTATCACATATACCGGGCAAGTTGTTCCGATGGGCCTGTTTCCATGCTCTATCACTCCATGAGTCTATGACTATTTCACCCAGTGAGTTGTGAATCTGTGGAATTCTCTGCCACAGAGGGCAGTGGAGGCCAAATCACTGGACGTTTTCAAGAGAGAGTTAGATTTAGCTCTTAGGGCTAACGGAATCAAGGGATGTCGGGAGAAAGCAGGAACGGGGCACTGATTGTGGATGATCAGCCATGATCATGTTGAATGGCGCTGCTGGCTCGAAGGGGCCGAGTGGCCTCCTCCTGCACCTATGTTCTGATGCTTCTCTGACTCTCAGCCTTCACCTCTTCCTCAATTGAGGTCAAAGAAACCCGACACATGCTAGAAATGGAAACAGAAAGTAGAGATTGCGTCGGAAACTGGAAGTGTGAGATAAAGCCCCATTGATGTGGTATGTAATGGGAGGGGTGGAGAAATATCTGTGCTAAAGTTTGGGAGATGTCGAGGTTTATTATTGTCATGTTTACTGTGATCCAGGGTGAACCTTTGGTTTTGAGTGCTCCCCAAACAGATCAGATATAACACCATGCACAACGTTTAAGAAATAGTGGCACGGTGGCACAGCGGTAGAGTTGCTGCCTCACAGCGCCAGAGACCCGGGTTCCATCCCGACTACGGGTGCTGCCTGTACGGAGTTTGTACGTTCTCCCCCGTGACCTGCTTGGGTTTTCTCCGGGTGCTCCGGTTTACCCCCGCACTCCAAAAACGTACACATTTGTAGGCTAATTGGCTTCGGTAAAAATTGGCAATTGTCCCTAGTGTGTGTGTGTGTGTGTACGGGTTGATCGCTGGGCAGTGCGGACTCGGTGGGCCGAAGGGCCTGTTTCCGTGCTGCGTCTAAAGTAAACTGGAAACATGTGGAGCAGATGCTATGGCAACGTTTAGAAGTAACATTCAGACGGGTACATGGATAGGACAGGTTTAGAGGGATATGGACCAAACGCAGGCAGGTGGAACATGTTGGCCGATGTGGGCAAGTTGGGATGAAGGGCCTGTTTCCACGCTGTATCACTCCATGAATCTACTGTACATGAATACAATCAGTCCACACTGCAGTACAATAGGTAGAGCAAAGGGGAAAGATACAGGGTGTGGAATATAGTTCTCAGCATCGCAGCGTAACAGTTCCAGAGACACAGTCCAATGTCCGCAATGGGGTAGAGGTGAATCGGACAGTACTCTAGCTTATGGAAGGACCATTCAGAAGCCTGATAACAGAGAGGATGAAGCTGTTCCAGAGTCTGGTGGTGTTCGCTTTCAAGCTTCTGTACCTCAGTAAACCTTTGAATGATCTTTTATCGGACTTTAATGTTATATTTTGCATCAAATATTGTCCCCTTTCTCCTTTATCTATGCACTGCGGACGGCCTGATTGTAATCATGTATAGTCTTTTCACTGACTTGATAACACTCAAGAAGAAAGCTTATCACTGTACCTCGGTACACAGAAACATAGAAAATAGGTGCAGGAGGAGGCCATTTGGCCCTTCGAGCCTGCACCGCCATTCATTGTGATCATGGCTGATCATCCACAATCAGTAACCCGTGCCTGCCTTCTCCCTATATCACTTGAATCTGCTAGCCCCTAGAGCTCTATCTAACTCCCTTTTAACTTCATCCAGTGAATTGGCTTCTACTGCCCTCTGTGGCAGAGAATTCTACAAATTCACTACTCTCTGGGTGAAAAAGTTTTTTCTCATCTCAGTTTTAAATGGCCTCCCTTTTACTCTTAAGCTGTGGCCCCTGGATCTGGACTCCCCCAACATTGGGAACATTTTTTCTGCATCTAGCTTGTCCAGTCCTTTTATAATGTTATACGTTTCTCTCAGATCCCCTCTCATCCTTCTAAATTCCAGTGAATACAAACCCAGTCTTTCCAATCTTTCCTCATATGACAGTCCCGCCATCCCGGGGATTAACCTTAACCTACGTTGCACTGCCTCAATAGCAAGGATGTCCTTCCTCAAATTAGGAGACCAAAACTGCACACAATACTCCTGATGTGGTCTCACCAGGGCCCTGCACAACTGCAGAAGGACTTCTTTACTCCTCCTCAAATCCTCTCGTTATGAAGGCCAACATGCCATTAGCTTTCTTCACTGCCTGCTGTATCTGCATATTTACTTTCAGTCACTGGTGCACAAAGACAACCAAGTCTCGTTGAACTTCCACTTTACCTAATCTGATACCATTGAGATAATAATCTGCCCCCTTGTTCTTGCCACCAAGGTGGATAACCTCACATTTATCTACATTAAACTGCATCTGCCATGCATCTGCCATGCATCTGCCCACTCAATCAACCTTTCCATGTCACCCTGCAACCTCCGAACATCCTCTTCACAGTTCACACTGCCACCCAGCTTTGTGTCATCTGCAAATTTGCTCGTGTTACTTTTAATTCCATCATCCAAATCATTGATATATATTGTAAATAGTTGCGGTCCCAGCACCGA
This sequence comes from Rhinoraja longicauda, assembly GCF_053455715.1. Classification (NCBI taxonomy): domain Eukaryota; kingdom Metazoa; phylum Chordata; class Chondrichthyes; order Rajiformes; family Arhynchobatidae; genus Rhinoraja; species Rhinoraja longicauda. The sequence goes on along the minus strand of NC_135971.1, from coordinate 20,587,282 downwards.
GCCTTGCGGCACTCCACTCTCCACTGCCTGCCATTCTGACAGGGACCCATTTATTCCTACTCTGTTTCCTGTCTGCCAACCAATTCTCTATCCATGTCAATGCCCTACTCTCAATACCACGTGCTCTAATTTTGCTCATTAATCTCTTGTGTGGGAACTTATCAAAGGCTTTCTGAAAGTCCCGCCATCCCGGGGATTAACCTTATGAACCTACGTTGCACTGCCTCAATAGCAAGGATGTCCTTCCTCAAATTAGGAGACCAAAACTGCACACAATTCTCCTGATGTGGTCTCACCAGGGCCCTGTATAACTGCAGAAGGACTTCTTTACTCCTATACTCAAATCCTCTCGTTATGAAGGCTCTCCTTCATTGATTTTACTTGTCACATCCTTAAAAAACCCCAGAAGATTAGTCAAACAGGATTTCTCCTTCATAAATCCATGCTGACTTGGACCAATCCTTTTACTGCTATCCAAATGCAGCGTACACATGACAATAAACAAAACTAAATTAAACTAAACCCCATCCTCCCGCCTTATCTAAACCATTCCCTGAACCCCGTTTCTCTGACTGGAGATCATGCAACCAAAAGCTTTTTACTGTATCCCGGTACATGTGACAATCTATATACTAAAACTCTCGTTTGTTTGTTTGTTTGTTTGTTCCGGAACTACAGCCAAAACGGTTTGCGATAGCGCGACAATTTTAGGCCCACCTTATTCACCGTCATCCCTTTTGTGCTAATGGAAGAAGTTTCATTGAAATCGGTGTTATATTTTTAAAGTTATTCACATTTAAAAGTTTAAATCTATCTCCGAGGGAGGGAGGGGGGAGGGAGGGGAGGGGTGCAGAGAGGGTCAGAGCGGGGAGGGAGGGAGGATAACGGGGGTTGAGGGGGATGGAGTGGGAGGGAGGGGTAGGGGAGGGGGAGGAGGGAGGGGGCAAGGGAGGGGGGAGAAGGGAGGTGGGGAGAGGGTGCTGCACCAATGCAAGAGAGGTTTGGGCCCACTTGGTCTAATAATAAACTAAACTAAACTAAACCAAACTAAACTAAACCAAACCAAACCTCTGCCAGACGGGAGAGGGGAGAAGAGGGATTGACCGGGGTGGGACAAGTCTTTGATGATGTTGGCTGCTTTCCCGAGGCAGAGTGAGGTGTAGTTGGAGTCGATGGTGGGGGAGTCTGGTCTGTGTGATAGACTGGGCTGCATCCACAACTCTCTACAATTTCTTGCGGTCTTGGGCAGAGCTGCTCCCAAACCAAGCTGTGATGCAAGCCGACCGCACGGTGTCCATTGGTGGAATTACAGGAGTTTGCAAGGGTCACTGCCGAATATCCTCAGTCTCCTGAGCAAGTAGAGGCGTTGGTTTACTGTGTGCCTTCTTGGCTGCTGTGGTTTTAGTATGGGCTGGTCCACTCTATCGAGGCCTTTCATTATTCGGTAACTTACAATGAGGTCCCTCCTCATCCTTCTAAACTCCAGCGAGTACAGGCCCAGTGCCGACAAACGCTCATCATAGGTTAACCCACCCATTCGTGGGATGTCGTTAGAGGCGATGGTGTGCCTTCTTGGCTGACGTTTTAGTGGGGGTTGGTCCACGGCAGATCATGGGCACTATGTGTGTGGGAGAGTCGTTTCTGTTGGTGAGTGCACAGCAAATCTTTCAAGGCAACAATCACTTTAAATGCTGGCGGAAACTGGATACAGTTAAGGGTCGGCTCGGTGCCGCAGCGGTAGAGTTGCGCCAGAGAAAGCGAGTTCGATCCCGACTACGGGTGCTGTCTGCACGGAGTTCACCCGGTGACCTGTGTGGGTTTTCTCTGGGTGCTCCGGTTTCCTCCCGCACTCCGAAGCCGGACAGGTTTGTGGGCTAATTGGCTTGGGTACAATTGTAAATACAGCACAGAAACAGGCCCTTCAGCCCACCGAGTCCGGTGGACTCCGGCGGACTCGGTGGGCTGAAGGGCCTGTTTCTGTGCTGTATCTCCAACCTTGATAGATGGCAGATCTGTTCAAGGCCAGAGGGGGAGGGAGGGAGGGAACGAGGGAGGGAGGGAGGCTGCTGATTAATGCTTTGTTGTCACGGATGGAAACTGAAGCAGAGAATCTCAGCAGGACGGGGAAAACGAAACTAACTGTGTGGGTAGAGTTCAGCAGAAACAGAGAGATGAAAGTCACACAGGCCAGGGGAGGTTCTGTGTGGAGATGGGGGGGGGGATAGGGAAACCTGCTGTTTATAAGTTCATAAGTGATAGGAGCAGAATTAGGCCATTCGGCCCATCAGGTCTACTGTGCAATGAATCATGGCTGATCTATCTCTCTCTCCAAACCCCATTCTCCTGCCTTCTCCCCATAACCGTGTACTGATCAAGAATCTATCTATTTCTGCTTTAAATATATCCATTGACTTGGCCTCCACAGCCGTCTGTGGCAAAGAATCCCACAGATTCACCACCCTCTGACTAAAGAAATTCCTCCTCATCTCCTTTGTGAAAAAACGTCCTTTAATTCTGAGGCTACCACCTCTAGTCCTAGACTCTCCCACTAGTGGAAACAACTTCTTCAGATCCACTCTATCCAAGCCTTTCACTATTCTGTACGTTTCAATGAGGTCCCCCCTCATTCTTCTAAACTCAAGGTTTCAAGGGTCAATGTTTCAAGATCAGTTTATTGTCATGTGTACCAATTAAGGTTCAGTGAAATTCGATTTACCATACAGCCATACTAAACAAAAAGCAACAAGACACACAACGACATAAAAGTTAACATAAACATCCACCACAGCGGAATCCCCACATTCCTCACTGTGATGGAAGGCAATAAAGTCTAATATTCTTCCTCTTTATTCTCCCGCGGTCGGGGGAATCGAACCATCTGCAGCCAGCGATCGAAGCTCCCGCGTTGGGGCGATCGAAGCCCCCGCGTTGGGGCGATCGAAGCTCCTGCGGCTTGGAGCTCCCGAATTCAGTCTCTAACCAGGGACCGCCAGCTCCACGATGTTAATTCCTGCGGCTGGAGCTCCCGAAGTCGGTCCCCAGCAAGAGGCCGCCAACTCCTCGATGTTAGGCCGCAGTGCGGACCGAGATACAATACGGAACAAAAGTTCTCCCTCTATCTTCCTGTCTCCACCTATATCCTTCCTTTGTCCCGCCCCCCCTGACATCTGTCTGAAGAAGGGTCTCGACCCGAAACGTCACCCACTCCTTCTCTCCCGAGATGCTGCCTGACCTGCTGAGTTACTCCAGCATTTTGTGAATACATCCCAACGTTTAAGAAACATTTAGACAGGTACATGGATAGGACAGGTTTGGAGGGATATGGACCAAGCGTGGGCAGGTGGGACTAGTGTAGTTTTGTTTAGTTTAGTTTAGTTTATGATTATCACATATACCGGGCAAGTTGTGCCGATGGGCCTGTTTCCATGCTCTATCACTCCATGAGTCTATGACTATTTCACTCAGAGAGTTGTGAATCTGTGGAATTCTCTGCCACAGAGGGCAGTGGAAGCCAAATCACTGGACGTTTTCAAGAGAGAGTTAGATTTAGCTCTTAGGGCTAACGGAATCAAGGGATGTCGGGAGAAAGCAGGAACGGGGCACTGATTGTGGATGATCAGCCATGATCATGTTGAATGGCGCTGCTGGCTCGAAGGGGCCGAGTGGCCTCCTCCTGCACCTATGTTCTGATGCTTCTCTGACTCTCAGCCTTGACCTCTTCCTCAATTGAGGTCAAAGAAACCCGACACATGCTAGAAATGGAAACAGAAAGTAGAGATTGCGTCGGAAACTGGAAGTGTGAGATAAAGCCCCATTGATGTGGTATGTAATGGGAGGGGTGGAGAAATATCTGTGCTAAAGTTTGGGAGATGTCGAGGTTTATTATTGTCATGTTTACTGTGATCCAGGGTGAGCCTTTGGTTTTGAGTGCTCTCCAAACAGATCAGATATAACACCATGCACAACGTTTAAGAAATAGTGGCACGGTGGCACAGCGGTAGAGTTGCTACCTCACAGCGCCAGAGACCCGGGTTCCATCCCGACTACGGGTGCTGCCTGTACGGAGTTTGTACGTTCTCCCCCGTGACCTGCTTGGGTTTTCTCCGGGTGCTCCTGTTTACCCCCGCACTCCAAAAACTTACACATTTGTAGGCTAATTGGCTTCGGTAAAAATTGGCCCTAGTGTGTGTGTGTGTGTACGGGTTGATCGCTGGGCAGTGCGGACTCGGTGGGCCGAAGGGCCTGTTTCCGCGCTGCATCTAAAGTAAACTGGAAACATGTGGAGCAGATGCTATGGCAACGTTTAGAAGTAACATTCAGACGGGTACATGGATAGGACAGGTTTAGAGGGATATGGACCAAACGCAGGCAGGTGGAACATGTTGGCCGATGTGGGCAAGTTGGGATGAAGGGCCTGTTTCCACGCTGTATCACTCCATGAATCTACTGTACATGAATACAATCAGTCCACACTGCAGTACAATAGGTAGAGCAAAGGGGAAAGATACAGGGTGTGGAATATAGTTCTCAGCATCGCAGCGTAACAGTTCCAGAGACACAGTCCAATGTCCGCAATGGGGTAGAGGTGAATCGGACAGTACTCTAGCTTATGGAAGGACCATTCAGAAGCCTGATAACAGAGAGGATGAAGCTGTTCCAGAGTCTGGTGGTGTTCGCTTTCAAGCTTCTGTACCTCAGTAAACCTTTGAATGATCTTTTATCGGACTTTAATGTTATATTTTGCATCAAATATTCTCCCCTTTATCCTTTATCTATGCACTGCGGACGGCCTGATTGTAATCATGTATAGTCTTTTCACTGACTTGATAACACTCAAGAAGAAAGCTTATCACTGTACCTCGGTACATAGAAACATAGAAAATAGGTGCAGGAGGAGGCCATTTGGCCCTTCGAGCCTGCACCGCCATTCATTGTGATCATGGCTGATCATCCACAATCAGTAACCCGTGCCTGCCTTCTCCCTATATCACTTGAATCTGCTAGCCCCTAGAGCTCTATCTAACTCCCTTTTAACTTCATCCAGTGAATTGGCTTCTACTGCCCTCTGTGGCAGAGAATTCTACAAATTCACTACTCTCTGGGTGAAAAAGTTTTTTCTCATCTCAGTTTTAAATGGCCTCCCTTTTACTCTTAAGCTGTGGCCCCTGGATCTGGACTCCCCCAACATTGGGAACATTTTTTCTGCATCTAGGTTGTCCAGTCCTTTTATAATGTTATACGTTTCTCTCAGATCCCCTCTCATCCTTCTAAATTCCAGTGAATACAAACCCAGTCTTTCCAATCTTTCCTCATATGACAGTCCCGCCATCCCGGGGATTAACCTTAACCTACGTTGCACTGCCTCAATAGCAAGGATGTCCTTCCTCAAATTAGGAGACCAAAACTGCACACAATACTCCTGATGTGGTCTCACCAGGGCCCTGCACAACTGCAGAAGGACTTCTTTACTCCTATACTCAAATCCTCTCGTTATGAAGGCCAACATGCCATTAGCTTTCTTCACTGCCTGCTGTATCTGCATATTTACTTTCAGTCACTGGTGCACAAAGACAACCAAGTCTCGTTGAACTTCCACTTTACCTAATCTGACACCATTAAGATAATAATCTGACTTCTTGTTCTTCTCACCAAAGTGGATAACCTCACATTTATCTACATTAAACTGCATCTGCCATACATCTGCCCACTCAATCAACCTTTCCATGTCACCCTGCAACCTCCGAACATCCTCTTCACAGTTCACACTGCCACCCAGCTTTGTGTCATCTGCAAATTTGCTCGTGTTACTTTTAATTCCATCATCCAAATCATTGATATATATTGTAAATAGTTGCGGTCCCAGCACCGAGCCTTGCGGCACTCCACTCTCCACTGCCTGCCATTCTGACAGGGACCCATTTATTCCTACTCTGTTTCCTGTCTGCCAACCAATTCTCTATCCATGTCAATGCCCTACCCTCAATACCACGTGCTCTAATTTTGCTCATTAATCTCTTGTGTGGGAACTTATCAAAGGCTTTCTGAAAGTCCCGCCATCCCGGGGATTAACCTTATGAACCTACGTTGCACTGCCTCAATAGCAAGGATGTCCTTCCTCAAATTAGGAGACCAAAACTGCACACAATTCTCCTGATGTGGTCTCACCAGGGCCCTGTATAACTGCAGAAGGACTTCTTTACTCCTATACTCAAATCCTCTCGTTATGAAGGCTCTCCTTCATTGATTTTACTTGTCACATCCTTAAAAAACCCCAGATGATTAGTCAAACAGGATTTCTCCTTCATAAATCCATGCTGACTTGGACCAATCCTTTTACTGCTATCCAAATGCAGCGTACACATGACAATAAACAAAACTAAATTAAACTAAACCCCATCCTCCCGCCTTATCTAAACCATTCCCTGAACCCCGTTTCTCTGACTGGAGATCATGCAACCAAAAGCTTTTTACTGTATCCCGGTACATGTGACAATCTATATACTAAAACTCTCGTTTGTTTGTTTGTTTGTTAGTTCCGGAACTACAGCCAAAACGGTTTGCGATAGCACGACAATTTTAGGCCCACCTTATTCACCGTCGTCCCTTTTGTGCTAATGGAAGAAGTTTCATTGAAATCGGTGTTATATTTTTAAAGTTATTCACATTTAAAAGTTTAAATCTATCTCCGAGGGAGGGAGGGGGGAGGGGTGCAGAGAGGGTCAGAGCGGGGAGGGAGGGAGGATAACGGGGGTTGAGGGGGATGGAGTGGGAGGGAGGGGAAGGGGAGGGGGAGGAGGGAGGGGGCAAGGGAGGGGGGAGAAGGGAGGTGGGGAGAGGGTGCTGCACCAATGCAAGAGAGGTTTGGGCCCACTTGGTCTAATAATAAACTAAACTAAACTAAACCAAACTAAACTAAACCAAACCAAACCTCTGCCAGACGGGAGAGGGGAGAAGAGGGATTGACCGGGGTGGGACAAGTCTTTGATGATGTTGGATGCTTTCCCGAGGCAGAGTGAGGTGTAGATGGAGTCGATGGTGGGGAGTCTGGTCTGTGTGATAGACTGGGCTGCATCCACAACTCTCTACAATTTCTTGCGGTCTTGGGCAGAGCTGCTCCCAAACCAAGCTGTGATGCAAGCCGACCGCACGGTGTCCATTGGTGGATTTACAGTAGTTTGCAAGGGTCACTGCCGAATGTCCTCCTGCCTGAGCAAGTAGAGGCGTTGGTTTACTGTGTGCCTTCTTGGCTGCTGTGGTTTTAGTATGGGCTGGTCCACTCCATCCAGGCCTTTCACTATTCGGTAACTTACAATGAGGTCCCTCCTCATCCTTCTAAACTCCAGCGAGTACAGGCCCAGTGCCGACAAACGCTCATCATAGGTTAACCCACCCATTTGTGGGATGTCGTTAGAGGCCATCGTGTGCCTTCTTGGCTGACGTTTTAGTGGGGGTTGGTCCACGGCAGATCATGGGCATTATATGTGTGGGAGAGTCGTTTCTGTGGCTGAGTGCACAGCAAATCTTTCAAGGCAACAATCACTTTAAATGCTGGCGGAAACTGGATACAGTTAAGGTTCGGCTCGGTGGCGCAGCGGTAGAGTTGCTGCCTCACAGCGCCAGAGAAAGCGAGTTCGATCCCGACTACGGGTGCTGTCTGTACGGAGTTCACCCGGTGAACTGTGTGGGTTTTCTCTGGGTGCTCCGGTTTCCTCCCGCACTCCGAAGCCGGACAGGTTTGTGGGCTAATTGGCTTGGGTACAATTGTAAATACAGCACAGAAACAGGCCCTTCAGCCCACCGAGTCCGGTGGACTCCGGCGGACTCGGTGGGCTGAAGGGCCTGTTTCTGTGCTGTATCTCCAACCTTGATAGATGGCAGATCTGTTCAAGGCCAGAGGGGGAGGGAGGGAGGGAACGAGGGAGGGAGGGAGGCTGCTGATTAATGCTTTGTTGTCACGGATGGAAACTGAAGCAGAGAATCTCAGCAGGACGGGGAAAACGAAACTAACTGTGGGTGGAGTTCAGCAGAGACAGAGAGATGAAAGTCACACAGGCCAAGGGAGGTTCTGTGTGGATATGGGGGGGGGGGGGGGGGATAGGGAAACCTGCTGTTTATAAGTTCATAAGTGATAGGAGCAGAATTAGGCCATTCGGCCCATCAGGTCTACTGTGCCATGAATCATGGCTGATCTATCTCTCCCTTCCAACTCCATTCTCCTGCCTTCTCCTCATAACCCCTGACACCCGCACTAATCAAGAATCTATCTATCTCTGCTTTAAATATATCCACTGACTTGGCCTCCACAGCCGTCTGTGGCAAAGAATTCCACAGATTCACCGCCCTCTGACTAAAGAAATTCCTCCTCATCTCCTTTGTGAAAAAACGTCCTTTAATTCTGAGGCTACCACCTCTAGTCCTAGACTCTCCCACTAGTGGAAACATCCTCTCTACATCCACTCTATCCAAGCCTTTCACTATTCTGTACGTTTCAATGAGGTCCCCCCTCATTCTTCGAAACTCAAGGTTTCAAGGTTGAAGGTTTCAAGATCAGTTTATTGTCATGTGTACCAATTAAGGTTCAGTGAAATTCGATTTACCATACAGCCATACTAAACAAAAAGCAACAAGCCACACAACGACATAAAAGTTAACATAAACATCCACCACAGCGGAATCCCCACATTCCTCACTGTGATGGAAGGCAATAAAGTCTAATATTCTTCCTTTTTATTCTCACGCGGTCGGGGGAATCGAACCATCTGCAGTCGGCGATCGAAGCTCCCGCGTTGGGGCGATCGAAGCTCCTGCGGCTTGGAGCTCCCGAATTCGGTCTCTAACCAGGGACCGCCAGCTCCACGATGTTAATTCCTGCGGCTGGAGCTCCCGAAGTCGGTCCCCAGCAAGAGTTCGCCAACTCCTCGATGTTAGGCCGCAGTGCGGACGGAGATACAATATGGAACAAAATCCCAACTCCATCGAGGTAAGAGATTAAAAGTAGTTTCCCCCCACCCCTCACATCAAACAAACTAAAGAACATTAAAAACATGCATTTAGCACATACTATCAAACAACAAAGAAGGAAGGGACAGGCAGACTGTTGGCGAGGCAGCCATTGCTGGTGCCACCCGGTGGTCCAGCGGGTACAGGCCCAGTGCCAACTGATGCTCATCATAGGTTAACCCACTCATTCCTGGACCGCCGGTCGGCGGGGACTCAGTGGGCCGAAGGGCCTGTTTCCGTGCTGTATTTCTAACGGTGATACAAGGCAGATCTGTTCTAGTCGAGAGGGGGATGGAGGGAGGGAACAAGGGAGGGAGGGAAGGAGGGAGGGAACGAGGGAGGAGGGGAAGGAGGGAACGAGGGAGGGAGGGTGGCTGCTGATTAATGCTTTGTTGTTACGGACAGAATCTGAAGCAGAGAACCTCAGCAGGACGGGGAGAACAAAACTAACTGTGTGGGTGGAGTTCAGCAGAGACAGAGAGATGACAGTCACACAGGCCAAGGGAGGTTCCCTGTTGAGATGGGTGGGGGGGGGGGGGGGGGGAGGGAACAAGGAAACCTGCTGTTTATAAGTGATGGGAGCAGAATTAGGCCATTCGGCCCATCAGGTCTACTGTGCCATGAATCATGGCTGATCTATCTCTCCCTCCAAACCCCATTCTCCTGCCTTCTCCCCATAACCGTGTACTGATCAAGAATCTATCTATTTCTGCTTTAAATATATCCACTGACTTGGCCTCCACAGCCGTCTGTGGCAAAGAATCCCACAGATTCACCACTCTCTGACTAAAGAAATTCCTCCTCATCTCCTTTGTGCAAAAACGTCCTTTAATTCTGAGGCTACCACCTCTAGTCCTAGACTCTCTCACTAGTGGAAACATCAGATCCACTCTATCCAAGCCTTTCACTATTCTGTACGTTTCAATGAGGTCCCCCCTCATTCTTCTAAACTCAAAGTTTCAAGGGTCAATGTTTCAAGATCAGTTTATTGTCGTGTGTACTAATTAAGGTTCAGTAAAATTCGATTTCTCATACAGCCATACTAAACAAAAAGCAACAAGCCACACAACGACATAAAAGTTAACATAAACATCCACCACAGCGGAATCCCCACATTCCTCACTGTGATGGAAGGCAATAAAGTCTAATATTCTTCCTCTTTATTCTCCCACGGTCGGGGGAATCGAACCATCTGCAGCCGGTGATCGAAGCTCACGCGTTGGGGCGTTCGACGCCCCCGCGTTGGGGCGATCAAACTTCCTGCGGCTTGGAGCTCCCGAATTCGGTCTCTAACCAGGGACCGCCAGCTCCACGATGTTAAGTCCCGCGGCTGGAGCTCCCGAAGTCGGTCCCCAGCAAGAGGCCGCCAACTCCTCGATGTTAGGCCGCAGTGCGGACGGAGATACAATACGGGAAAAAATCCCAACTCCATCGAGGTAAGAGATTAAAAGTAGTTTCCCCCCACCCCTCACATCAAACAAACTAAAGAACATTAAAAACATGCATTTAGCACATACTATCAAACAACAAAGAAGGAAGGGACAGGCAGACTGTTGGCAAGGCAGCCATTGCTGGCGCCACCCGGTGGTCCAGCGGGTACAGGCCCATTGCCAACTGATGCTCATCATAGGTTAACCCACTCATTCCTGGACCGCCGGTCGGCGGGGACTCAGTGGGCCGAAGGGCCTGTTTCCGTGCTGTATTTCCAACCGTGATAGAAGGCAGATCTGTTCAAGGCGAGAGGGGGAGGGAGGGAGGGATGGAGGGAGGTGGGATGGGATGGAGGGAGGGATGGTGGCTGTTGATTCATGCTTTGTTGTCACGGATAGAATTTGAAGCAGAGAATCTCAGCAGGACGGCGAAAACGAAACTATTTGTGGTCTGCCCCTCATTCTTCTAAACTCCTGGGTAGATTTGACGGCATGAAACGAAACTAGGTGTAAGCAGTTCACCTCTACGCACTTGGCTGAGTTCCAATTTCAGCGTGTGGTAAGTGTATAAAAAGTGCCAGCCATGATACGGAAACTGCAGAAGACTTGGCGACAAGAACACTGTGGCAAGAACCCGTAAGCACCGAGAAGACATCTGATTTAACTATCCGATCTTCCTCATCATGAAGGGAATATTTTTTGCTGCCCTTCTGATACCTCTTGGTGAGTTAACTTACTTTAGCTTGCCTCCACGTTAACTCGCATTACCCCGAAACTCTAACGTTGTTATTTCACTTTGCAGTGGGCTCGATGGACATCTTACCTCTGATTAGCTATTTCTCCGAACTGCAAGGTAATTTTTACTGCATTTTACGCATCACGCTGCCTCGGCAAGGCCAGCAGCACAATCAAGGACCATTCTCACCCCCGGCCACTCGCTCTCTTCCCCCCTCTCCCATCGGGCAAGAGGTGCAGAAGTGTGAAAACGCACAGCTCCAGATTCAGGGACAGTTTCTTCCCGGCTGTTATCAGGCAACTGAACCGTCCCACCACAACCAGAGAGCAGTGCTGAACTACTATCCACCTCATTGGTGACCCTCGGACTATCCTTGATCCGATTTTGCTGGCTTTACCTAGCACTAAACGTTATTCCCTTTATCATGTATGCGTACACTGTAAATGGCTCGATTGTAATTATGCATTGTCCTTCTGCTGACCGCATAGCACGCAACAAAAGCTTTCACTGTACCTCGGTACACGTGACAATAAACTAAACTGAATCAACCATTGAATCTAAATGCAGAAAGATGCATATTTTGTGTAGTCTGAAGGGTATCTATTGAAGTATTGAGATGTCAGTATTGTACCATGTTAACTCCCCTCCCACTCCCACACTGACCTCTCTGTCCTGGGCCTCCTAATTGTTCCTCCAATTTGACCAGCGCAAATTGGAGGAACAGCACCTCATATTTCGCTTGGGCAGCTCACACCCCAGCGGTATGAACGCTGAATTATCGAATTTTAAGTAACTTCCAACGACTGCCCTTCCCTCCCCTCCCCCCCCCCCCCCCCACCCCCTCCCCACTTTCCGCCTTCCTCCACCAAAGTTGTTAAACTAGTTCCATAGTTCACCACATTGTACCCCTCTTCAGATCACAACAACCATAGAGCTACCGGGCACCTGTGGTAATCTGTGGCCGGCCCTGATCTTTTTTCACCTCCAGCTCCCCACCCCCTCCCGCCCCCCACCACCCTACCTTCAGTCCGAAGAAGGGTCCCGACCCCATGGGGGTCGCATCTCCTTTCTCTCCACAGTTGCTGCCTGACCCGCTGAGTTACTCCAGCACTTAGAGTCAGAGTTACAGAGTCACAGAGCCTTACAGCATGGAAACAGGCCCTTCAGCCCCAAAAGTAATAGAACAGAGCAAGATAGACCACTCGGCCCTAAAAACCCTAATACGTCACGGCGCCATTTTAGTAGGCAGAAACTTGCAGAAACATTTAAAAAAACAAAAATCTGTGAATTGATATATGAGATATATTCTGCATTTTAATGGTATCATGACACATACTGTTCCCCCAAAAATCTGTGAATTGATAACTGAGATATATTCTGCATTTTAATGGTATCATCACACATACTGTTCCCCCAAAACACTGATTACACTACGAGAGGCAGAGCGAACGGCGGGTTTTGCTTACTAAAATGGCGGACGTAACGCTCCCAACATTTCAGGAGCAGTTAGACAGGTACATGGATAGGACAGGTTTGGAGGGGTATGGGCCAAATGCAGGCAGGTGGGAATAGTGTAGATGGGACATGTTGGCCGGTGTGGGCATGTTGGGCTGAAGACCCTATTTCCACACTGTATCACTCTATAGAAACATAGAAACATAGAAAATAGGTGCAGGAGTAGGCCATTCGGCCCTTCGAGCCTGCATTCGAGCCGCCATTCAATATGATCATGGCTGACCATCCAGCTCAGTATCCCGTAGCTGCCTTCTCTCCATACCCCTGATCCCTTTAGCAAAAGGGGCCACATCTAACTCCCTCTTAAATATAGCCAATGAACTGGCCTCAACTACCTTCTGTGGCAGAGAATTCCACAGACTCACCACTCTCTGTGTGAAGAAATGTTTTCTCATCTCGGTCCTAAAAGACTTCCCCCTTATCCTTAAGCTGTGACCCCTGGTTCTGGACTCCCCCAACATTGGGAACAATCTTCCTGCATCTAGCCTGTCCAACCCCTTAAGAATGTTATATGTTTCTATAAGATCCCCCCTCAGTCTTCTAAATTCCAGCGAGTACAAGCCCAGTCTATCCAGTCTTTCTTCATATGAAAGTCCCGCCATCCCAGGGATCAATCTGGTGAACCTTCTCTGTACTCCCTCTAAGGCAAGAATGTCTTTCCTCAGATTAGGAGACCAAAACTGCACACTATACTCCAGGTGCGGTCTCACCAAGGCCCTGTACAACTGCAGTAGAACCTCCCTGCTCCTAAACTCAAATCCTCTTGCTATGAATGCCAACATACCATTCGCTTTCTTCACTGCCTGCTGCACCTGCATGCTTGCTTTCAATGACTGGTGCACCATGACACCCAGGTCACGTTGCATCTCCCCTTCTCCTAATCGGTCACCATTCAGGTAATACTCTGCTTTCCTGTTCTTGCCGCCAAAGTGGATAACCTCACATCTGCCATGCATTTGCCCACTCGCCTAATCTATCCAAGTCACTCTGCAGCCTCCTAGTATCCTCCTCGCAGCTAACACTGCCACCCAGCTTCGTGTCATCCACAAACTTAGAGATGTTGCATTCAATTCCCTCAGCCTATCTGGCCCTGGGGATTTATCTGCCTTTAATCCATTTAAGTTACCTAACACCACTTCCCGACTAACCTGGATTTCCCTCAGTTCCTCCATCTCATTAGACCCCCGGTCCCCCGCTATTTCCGGCAGACGGTTTATGTCTTCCTTAGTGAAGACAGAACCAAAGTATTTGTTCAATTGGTCTGCCATCTCCTTGTTCCCTATGATCAATTCACCTGTTTCCGACTGCAAGGGACCTACATTTTTCTTAACTAATCTTTTTCTCTTCACATATCTATAAAAGCTTTTGCAGTCAGTTTTTATGTTCCTTGCCAGTTTTCCCTCATAATCTATTTTCCCTTTCCTAATTAAGCCCTTTGTCCTCCTCTGCTGGACTCTGAATTTCTCCCAGTCCTCTGGTATGCCACTTTTTCTGGCTAATCTGTATGCTTCATCTTTTGTTTTAATACTATCCTTGATTTCCCTTGTTAGCCACGGATGCACTACCTTTCCTGGTTTGTTCTTTTGCCAAACTGGGATGAACACTTGTTGTAGTTCATCCATGCGACCTTTAAATGCCTTCCATTGCATGTCCACCGTCAACCCTTTCAGCATCAATTGTCAGTCTATCTTGGACAATTCACGCCTCATACCCTCAAAGTTACCTTTCTTTAAGTTCAGAACACTTGTTTCTGTATTGACTTTGTCACTCTCCATCCTAATGAAGAACTCTACCATATTATGATCACTCTTGCCCAAGGGGCCTCGCACAACAAGACTGCTAACTAACCCTTCCTCATTACTCAATAACCCTTCCTCATTACTCAATAATGAGGAACTTTAGATAGTTCCTCAATATGACTCTCTGACTCTAATAGTACCATACAGGAATGGCCCTTCAGCCCACAATAGGTATAGTATTTGTTCCTGGGAGTCTGAAGACCAACTTAGGATACAATGCAAGCATTAAATGGAGCCATCACCAGGAGCGAATAAGTGGATTTTCCATTTTAAGACGTTCATAAGAACAAACTTGCTGATTAGATGTAGAGGCAAGGAACTGCAGGCGCTGGTTCACACAAAAGGACACAAAGTGCTGGAGTCAATCATCGTGTCAAGCAGCATCTCTGGGGAATGTGGATACGTGACGTTTTGGGTGGGGTCCCTTCTCCAGACAGTGTGGGGGTTGGTGGGGGGGGGGGGGGGGGGTGGGGGAGGGGGGGTGGGGGGAGGGGAGGGGAGGGGGAGGGGAGAAACCTGGAAGAGAAGAGGGGCAGCACTATTATGCCTCCTCTCCCCCTCCCCTTCCACCAACATTCCTTCCTCTAGCTTCACAATCCGAGGCTATTCACTGCTTTTGTCTCACACCTTCTGTCCTCTCACCTTGGGCCTTTGTCACTTTCTCTGTACCTCCTCTCTCACCTCCACCCAGGGACCCCTGTATTCCTTCCCACCCCTTCCCCTCACCTCTCTCTGTAAGCTTTCTCCCCTCCGCACCTTCAGTCTGAAGAAGGGCGGCATGATGGCGCAGCGGTAGAGTTGCTGCCTCACAGCGCCAGAGACCCTGGCTCGATCCTGACTATGCGTGCTTGTCTGTATGGAGTTTGTACGTTCTCCTTGTGGCCGCATGGGCTTTCTCCGGGTGCTCCGGTTTCCTCCCACTCTCCAAAGAAGTGCAGGTTTGCAGGTTAATTGGCTTCTGTAAATTGACCATTGTGGGTGTGCTGGAACTGATCTCCCGGTGGCTGAGCACTTCAACTCCCCCTCCCACTCCCAGTCTGACCTTTCTGTCATGGGCCTCCTCCAGTGCCATAGTGAGGCCCACCGGAAATTGGAGGAACAGCACCTCATATTTTGCCTGGGCAGCTTGCAGCCCAGTGGTATGAACATTGACTTCTCCAACTTTAGATAGTTCCTCTGTCCCTCTCTTCCCCTCCCCCTTCCCAGATCTCCCACTGTCATCCTGTCTCCACCTATATCCTTCCTTTGTCCCGCCCCCCTGACATCAGTCTGAAGAAGAGTTTCGACCCGAAACGTCACCCATTCCTTCTCTCCAGAGATGCTGCCTGACCTGCTGAGTTACTCCAGAATTTTGTGAATAAATACCTTCGATCTGTACCGGCATCTGCAGTTATTTTCTTACACTACGAGGTGATCGGCATGGACTCAGTGGGCCGCAGGGCCAGTTGCCATGCTGCATCTCTAAAGGGTCCCGACCCGAAACGTCACCTATCCAAGTTCTCCAGAGATGCTGCCTGATGCACTGAGTTCACAAGTTATAGGAGTAGAATTAGGCCATTCGGCCCATCGAGTCCACTCCGCCATTCAGTCATGGCTGATCTCTGCCTCCTAACCCCATTCTCCTGCCTTCTCCCCAGAACCCTTGACACCCATTCTAATCAAGTACCTGTCTATCTCTGCCTTAAAAATATCCACTGACTTGGCCTCCACAGCAATGAGTTCCACAGATTCACCACCCTCTGTCTAAAGAAGTTCCTTTTTAAAAGAGGGCCCCTTAATTCTGAGGCTGTGCCCTCTGGTCCTGGACTCTCCCTCTAGTGGAAACATCCTCTCCACATCCACTCTGTCCAGGCCTTTCAGTGTTCTGTACGTTTCAATGAGGTCCCCCCTCTTCCTTCTAAACTCCAGCGAGTTCAGGCCCAGTGCCGACAAACGCTCATCATAGGTTAACCCACTCATTCCTGGGATCGTCCTCGTAAACCTCCTCTGGACCCTCTCCAGAGCCAGCACATCCTTCCTCAGATATGGGGCCCAAAATGTGCTCACAATACTCCAAATCCGTCCAGACCAGCGCCTTATACAGCCTCGCCATTACATCCCTGTTTGTTGTGTCCCAGTAGTCTTGATGTCAATGGGAGCGTTGAAGTTCAGGGAGATACTCCAGCACTTTGTGTCTTTTTGTGTGTTGGATAGCCAGTGCCTCTTCCCCAAGCAGTGACAATCTATTTATATTCACAGGGTGCATCTTCACGACTCAATTGGACAGTCTAAACGCCTGTGCATCGAGCACTGATAAGGGTAAGTGTTATTTTTGGTGCCTGCGATTTCTGTGAGCAGACTGTCTCTCTGGCTGAACTTTGGCAAGCAGCAAAAACAAAAAAGGCAACTTCTGTGCAGAATGGCGGCACGGTGGCGCAGTGGCAGAGTTACTGCCTCACAGCGCCAGAGTCCCGGGTTCGATCCTGAGCTCGGGTGCATCACAGAATGCTGGAGTAACTCAGCGGGTCAGGCAACATCTATGGAGAGAAGGAATGGGTGACGTTTCGGGTCGAGATCCTTCTTCAGACTGATGTCAGGGGGGCGGGACAAAGGAAGGATATAGGTGGAGACAGGAAGACAATGGGAGAACTGGGAAGGGAGGGACAGAGGAACTATCTAAAGTTAGAGGACTCAATATTCCTCCTGAGCTTGGGTGCTGTCTGTAAGGAGTTTGCACGTTCTCCCCGTGACCTGCGTGTGTTTTCTCCCCGTGCTCCGGATTCCTCCCACACTCCAAAGGCGTCCCGGTTCGGGGGCTAATTGGCTTGGTATGAATGTAAATTGTCCCACGTGTGTGTAGGATAGTGTTAGTCTAGGGTGGGATATAAATAAACTATGAAGTGGTACAAACAAGAGATGGACTTTTAAGATGAGAACTAGCATTATGCTCTGCGATTTATCATATCATATCATATATGTACAGCCGGAAACAGGCCTTTTCGGCCCACCAAGTCCGTGCCGCCCAGCGATCCCCGTACATTAACACTATCCTACACCCACTAGGGACAATTTTTACATTTTACCCAGCCAATTAACCTACATACCTGTACGTCTTTGGAGTGTGTGAGGAAACCGAAGATCTCGGAGAAAACCCACGCAGGTCACGGGGAGAACGTACAATCTCCTTACAGTGCAGCACCCGTAGTCAGGATCGAACCTGAGTCTCCGGCGCTGCATTCGCTGTAAAGCAGCAACTCTACCGCTGCGCTCCGGCGCGGTGGCACTGCGGTAGAGTTGCTGCCTCACAGCGCCAGGGTCCCGGGTTCCATCCTGAGCTCAGGTGCTGTCTGTACGGAGTTTGCACGTTCTCCCTGTGAGCGGATTGGTGGGTTTCCTCCGGGTAAATGGTAAATGTTCCCTGACGTGTGTCGGGCAGCGCTAGTGTACGGGTGTGGCTGCTGTTTGGCGCGGTCTCGGTGGGCCGAAGGGACCGTTTCCACGCTCGACCTCCAAAGTCTAAAGTAAAGGATTAATCCAGTGAAAGAGGGCAGGGAAGGTTGACGAGGATGTTGCCAGGACTCGAGGGCCTGAGCTATAGGGAGAGGTCGGGCAGTCTAGGACTTTATTCCTTGGAGCGCAGGAGGATGAGGAATAATCTTCTAGAGGTGCATAAGATCATGAAGGGAATAGATAGGGTGGGTGCACAGTCTTTTACCCAGAGTAGGGGAACCAGGATCCAGAGGACATAGGTTTGAGAGAGGGGCAGGTTTAATAGGAATGTGAGGGGCAACCTTTTCACTCAGAGGCTGATGGCTACATGGAAAAAGCTGCCAGAAGAGGTAGTTGAGGCAAGTACCGTAACAGGGCGGCACGGTGGCGCAGCGGTAGAGCTGCTGCCTTACAGCGCGACCCATCCCGACTATGGGTGCTGTCTGTATGGAGTTTGCACGTTCGCCCCGTGACCTGCGAGGGTTTTCTCCGAGATCTTCGGTTTCCTCCCACACTCCAAAGACGTGCGGGTTTGTAGGTTAATTAGCTGGTGTGAATGTAAAATTGTTTCTCGTGTGTGTGTGTGTGTGTGTAGGATAGTGTTAGTGTGCGGGGATCGCTGGTCGGTGCGCACTCGGTGGGCCGAAGGGCCTGTTTCCGTGATGTATCTCTCAACTAAACTAAAGCAAACAACATTTAAACCCCCCCTAGAAATATGATATTCTTGTGTTTGAGGAGATAAGGTTTGATAAAGGGCCAGAAATGGAAATTTAACATTCCAGTGTTCAGTCACTCTGAAAAAGGGTCTCGACCCGAAACGTCACCCATTCCTTCTCTCCTGAGATGCTGCCTGACCCACTGAGTTACTCCAGATATTGTGTCTACCTTCGATTGAAACCAGCATCTGCAGTGTCTTTTCTAATGGTTTATTGAGAACTGATGGGGAAATGTAATAGGCAAGCTGAATATGCTGTATGGAATCAGATTCAGAATCAGAATAAGCCTTATTGCCATCCAAAAAGAACAAGTCTTTTGGACGAAATTCCATTACCCACAGTCCAACAACAAGAGCAATAAAAATGATGGAGATGGTAGTTCAGCACTGCTCTCTAACTGTTTTTATGTATATATATATTAGCAAAGTAGTAATTGGGCGGCACGGTGGCGCAGCGGTAGAGACCCAGGTTCGATCCTGAACACGGGTGCTGCCTGTACGGATTTTACACGTTCACCCCGTGACCGCGAGGGGGTTTTCTCCGTGTGCTCCGGTTTCCTCCCACATCCCAAAGACGTGCAGGTTTGTAAAAGTTTGGTAAGAATTGTAAATTGTCCCTTGTGTGCGTGTGTGTGTAGGATAGTGCTACTGTGTGGGGATCGCTGGTCGGCACGGACTCGGTGGGCCGAACGGCCTGCTTCCGAGCTGTATCTCCAAACTAAAAAGTATCTATTATTTTTCTTTGAAAATGGTCCAATGTTTTTTTCCCTACAGACTGTTACGTTCACGGAACTTTCATGCTGATGAAGGCGTGCATTAAACCTGCTCTGTTCAAGCTTTTCGATTATCTCGGTAAGTCGATCACAGCCAAACAGTCATAAGGTCACAAGCAATAGGAGTAGAATTAGGCCATTCGGCCCATCAGGTCTACTCTGCCATTCATTCATGGTTGATCCATCTCTCCCTCCTAACCCCATTGCCCTGCCTTCTCCCCAGAACCTCTGGCACCTGCACTAATCAAGAATCTGCCTATCTCTTCCTTAAAAATATCCACTGACTTGCCTTCTGTGCCAACTAATTCCACAGCTTCACCTCCCTCTGATTAAAGAAATTTCTCCTAATCTCTCTAACAGAACGTCCTTAAATTCTCAGGCGATGACCTCTAGTCCTAGACTCTCCCACCAGTGGAAACATCCTCTCCACATCCACTCTATCCAGTCCTTTCAGCATTCTGTACGTTTCAACGAGGTCCCCCCCGTCCTTCTTTCTGACAAACGCTCACCACAGATGAACCCACTCATTCCTGGGATCATTCCTTGGATCAAACCTCCTCTGGACCCTCTCCAGAGCCAGCACATCATTCCTCAGATAAGGGGCCCGAAAATTGCTCGCAATACTCCAAATGCGGTCTTACCGTTGCCTGATGGAGTCTCAGCATTACAAGCCCTCGAGAACAACAGGGAAGGACTAATGAGATGTTGTAAGTAGACACAGAGTGCTGGAGCAACTCAGCGGGTCGGGCAGCATCTCTGTAGAGAAGGATGGCTGAGACTGAAAGTAGATTGGACGGAGCTGGAGGTTGGGAAAGGCCGGAACAAATCAGTGGTAAGGAGGACAGTGTAAGAGTAGAGTTGAAGACAGTGGGAGAACTGGGAAGGGGGAGGGGAAGAGAGGGACAGAGGAACTATCTAAAGTTGCAGAAGTCAATGTTCATACCACTGGGCTGCAAGCTGCCCAAGCGAAATATGAAGTGCTGTTCCTCCACTTTCCAGTGGGCCTCACTATGGCACTGGAGGAGGCCCATGACAGAAAGGTCAGACTGGGAGTGGGAGGGGGAGTTGAAGTGCTGAGCCACCAGGAGATCAGGTTGGTTGAGGCGGACTGAGCAGAGGCGTTGAGCGAAACGTTCGCCGAGCCTGCGTTTAGTCTCGCCGATGTAGAGACGTTGACATCTGGAACAGCGGATGCAATAGAGGAGGAGGAGGTGCAGGTGAACCTTTGCCTCATCGGTCCATCGTTGGCTGGGGAAGAGGATATAACGAAGAGATACAGGGATGCAAAGAGTGGAACTAGTAGAACGATTAGGATGGGGGGGGGGGGGGAGAGGGAAAATGCAAGGGTTACTTGAAATGAGATCAATCAACATGCAGACCGCTGGATAAGCACAAATTGCTGGAATAACTCAGCGGGACGGGCAGCATCTCTGGGATAAAGGAATTGGTGACGTTTTGGGTCGAGACCCTTCCTCAGACTGAGAGAGACAGGGGAGAGGGGATTGGGGAGATATGGACGGCATGGGAAAAAGAACCATAGAGTCTACAGCACAGAAACAGGCCCTTCAACCCACTGCCTCAATGCTAGCCTGCACGGATGAGAACAGTGCAGCAGAGGAACCAGTTCTTTGAAATAAGGCGGGCGGCAAAGTCTCATCGCATATGTGCCTTGTTTATCTCTTTTACAGATGACCCTGATGATCGTGTCCTGACTAGCAAAACCGTTCATGGTGAGTTCAGTGCATGTTCATTAGATCTAGGAGTAGAATTAGGCCATTCAGCCCATCGAGTCTACTCCGCCATTCAATCATGGCTGATCTATCTCTCCCTCTCAACCCCATTCTCCTGCCTTCTCCCCGTAACCCCTGACAGCCTTGATGAACGGGTGCTACGGTTCCCCCCCACATCCAGAAGACGTGCGGGTTTGTAGGCTAAGTGCCCCCCCTCCCCACCCCCGGTGAATTGCCCCTAATGCCTATGGACTGGACATTGGGATAGAAGTGGTCGGCACGATGGCGCAGCGGCAGAGTTGCTGCCTCACAGCGCCAGAGACCCGGGTTCGATCCCGACTGCGGGGACTGTCTGCATGGAGTTTGCCCCGTGACCTGCGTAGGTTTTCCCCGGGTTTCCTCCCAAACTCCAAAGGCGTGCAAGTTTGTAGGCTAATTGGCTTTGGTTCAAATGGTATATTGTCCCTGGTGTATGGGATAGTGCTCGTGTACGGGGATTGCTGGTCGGCATGGACTCATTGGGCCGAAGGGCCTGTTTCCACGCTGTATCTCTAAGCTAAAGCATGGTGGGCTGACATGCCTGCTTTCCTGCTATATTTGATGGTGCTTGATGCTTTAAGAATCACCTTTCTTCTTTATATGTGCAGATGTTTTTCAGTGCTCAATAGATCGGTCTGTTGATGAAGTGAAACCCTGCATTGATGATGATGGTAAGAACGTTGTTTTCGCAGAAGTGTTTAATGAACAGAAACATAGAAACATAGACAATAGGTGCAGGAGGAGGCCATTCGGCCGTTCTAGCCTGTACGCACCGCCATTCATTGTGATCATGGCTGATCAACCCAAGCGGTCCGTCCTCATCCGTCGGTCTTCCAATGTCCTTCCCCCTCCCCTCACGGCGATCCTCCTTTGTTCCTTTTCCCCCGGCAGCAACGTTCCTTATCCCCACGCGGTCCGTCCTCATCCGTCGGTCGGCGCCGCCATTGACCGCCTGCCGACCTCTCCGACACAGAGACACAGAGACACAGAGACACAGAGTCACAGAGACACAGAGCGACAGAGACACAGAGACACAGAGACACAGAGACACAGAGACACAGAGACACAGAGACACAGAGACACAGAGACACAGAGAGACACAGTCACAGAGACACAGAGACACAGAGACACAGAGACACAGAGACACAGAGACACAGAGACACAGAGACACAGAGACACAGAGACACTGAGACACTGAGACACTGAGACACAGAGAGACACAGTCACAGAGACACAGAGACACAGAGACACAGAGACACAGAGAGACACAGTCACAGAGACACAGAGACACAGAGACACAGAGACACAGAGAGACACAGTCACAGAGACACAGAGACACAGAGACACAGAGACAGAGACACAGAGACACAGAGACACAGAGAGACACAGAGACACAGAGACACAGAGACACAGAGACACAGAGACACAGAGACAGAGACACAGAGACACAGAGACACAGAGAGACACAGTCACAGAGACACTGAGACACAGAGAGACACAGTCACAGAGACACAGAGACACAGAGACACAGAGAGACAGAGAGACACAGAGACACAGAGACAGAGAGACACAGAGACACAGAGAGACAGGGACACAGAGACACAGGGACACAGAGACACAGAGACACAGAGACAGAGAGACACAGAGACACAGAGACAGAGAGACACAGAGACACAGAGACACAGAGAGACAGAGAGACACAGGGACACAGAGACAGAGAGACACAGAGACACAGAGAGACAGGGACACAGAGACACAGGGACACAGAGACACAGAGACACAGAGACACAGAGACACAGAGACACAGAGACACAGAGACAGAGAGACACAGAGACACAGAGAGACAGGGACACAGAGACACAGAGACACAGAGAGACAGGGACACAGAGACACAGAGACACAGAGACACAGAGACACAGAGACACAGAGACACAGAGACACAGAGACACAGAGAGACACAGGGACACAGAGACAGAGAGACACAGAGACACAGAGAGACAGGGACACAGAGACACAGAGACACAGAGACACAGAGAGACAGGGACACAGAGAGACACAGTCACAGAGACACAGAGAGACACAGGGACACAGAGACAGAGAGACACAGAGACACAGAGAGACACAGAGACACAGAGACACAGAGACACAGGGACACAGAGACACAGTCACAGGGACACAGAGATACAGAGTCACGTAGTCATTGCCAGAGCCATAGAGCCTGAAAGTCACAGAGTTTTAGAGTCGCAGAGTCACAGAGATTCTGTGCGTCCACTCAATCTATTCCTCTCATGATTTTATACATCTCTATAAGATCACCCCTCACCCTCCTGTGCTCTAAGGATTAGAGTCCTATTGACGCACCACACTCACATACACACACATAGAAACAAACAAACAAACAAACAAACAGTAATAGTTGAAAAAGACAAAACCAGTGCCCCCAAGTCTATGTAGCCCAGAGCTTATTTGGAGGTTGTGGTGTTCAATAGCCTGATGGCTGCTGGGAAGAAGCCGTTCCTGAACCTGGACGTGACAGTTTTCAGGCTCCTGTACCTTCTTCCCGATGGCAGGGGTGAGATGAGAGTGTGGCCAGGGTGGTGTGGGGTCTCTGGTGATGCTGGCTGCCATTTTGAGGCATGGACTGCTGATGGTGGGGGATGTCAGTACCCGTGATGGACTGGGCAGTGCTCATCGCTTTCTTGCTGTCTTCATCGCTGCTGGGCTTTCGAGTTTCCAAGGGGGCGGCACGGTGGCGCAGCGGGTAGAGCTGCTGCCTTACAGCGCCTGAGACCCGGGTTTCATCGCGACCACGGGTGGCTTGTCTGTACGGAGTTTGTACGTTGTCCCCGGGACCCGTGTGGGCTTTCTCCAGGAAGCTCTGGTTTCCTCCCAAAACTCCAAAGACGTGCAGGTTTGTAGGTTAATTGCCTTTTGATACAATTGGAAATTGTCCCTGGTGTGTGTGTGTGTGTGTGTGGGGGATGGTGTAAGTGTACTGGGATCGCTGGACAGCATAGACTCAGTGGGCCGAAAGTCCGCTTTCCCCCACTGTGTCTTGTAATCTGAAGTCTAAACATTATTCCCTTTATCCTGTATCTGTACACTGTGGCAATAAACCAAACTACAGTCTAAGAATAAAGGGGAGGCCATTTAAAACTGGGGTGAGAAAAAACCTTTTTCCCCCAGAGAGTCGTGAATTTGTGGAATTCTCTGCCACAGAGGGCAGTGGAGGCCAATTCACTGGAGTACTATGTGCAGTTTTGGTCTCCAAATTTGAGGAAGGATATTCTTGTTATTGAGGGCGTGCAGTGTAGGTTTACTAGGTTAATTCCCGGAATGGCGGGACTATCGTATGTTGAAAGACTGGATCGGCTAGGCTTGTATCAAGTCAAGTCAAGTTTATTTGACACTGGAATTTAGAAGGATGAGAGGGGATCTTATCGAAACATATGATTATTAAGGGGTTGGACACATTAGAGGCAGGAAACATGTTCCCAATGTTGGGGGAGTTCAGAACCAGGGGCCGCAGTTTAAGAATAAGGGGTGGGTCATTTGGAACGGAGATGAGGAAAAACTTTTTCAGTCAGAGAGTTGTAAATCTGTGGAATTCACTGCCTCAGAAGGCAGTGGAGGCCAAGTCTCTGAATGCATTCAAGAGAGAGCTAGATAGAGCTCTTAAGGATAGCGGAGTCAGGGGGTATGGGGAGAAGGCAGGAACGGGGTACTGATTGAGAATGATCAGCCATGATCACATTGAATGGTGGTGCTGGCTCAAAGGGCCGAATGGCCTCCTCCTGCACCTATTGTCTATTGTCTAATGTCTATGGATTTAAAAGAGAGTTAGATAGAGCTCGAGGGGCTAGCGGAATCAAGGGATGGGTTACTGATTGTGGATGATCAGCCATGATCATAATGAATGGCGGTGCTGGCTTGAAGGGCCAAATGGCCTCCTCCTGCACCTATTTCCCATGTTTCTCTATGTTTGAACTGAACTAAACCAAACCAGGCCATGATGCAACCAGTCAATATGTGCTTTACCCATGTAGATGTTCAAGAGAGTTCTCCCTGACATACCACGGTGGTTTCATATACTCCTCTCAATTCATTCCACATCCTCACGGTTCCTCGTGATCAACCTGCCCTGAACTGTAACTGATTTTTCAACTGTTCAAGTCAAGTCAAGTCAAGTCAATTTTATTTGTGTAGCACATTTAATAACAACCCACGTTGACCAAAGTGCCGTACATCAGTTCAGGTACTAATAACGAACATACAATGGTACACAAACATAACAGCACATACATAAACAGTTCACAGCGCCCCCTCAGAGGGCCTCAAACGCTAGGGAGTAGGAATAGGGTTTGAGCCTGGACTTAAAGGAGTCGATGGAGGGGGCAGTTCTGATGGGGAGAGGGATCAAAGGGAACTGATTTTTCAACTGTTGGAATAACCTGCCTTTTTTTTGTGTCATTTTCCCTTCTGTACATGATACCATCTGATCACAAGGAACCACTGAAGGCGATGACGAAGACTATCTTTTTATTGGTAAGCACTGACTCAAGTCTCTGAAACCTCTGCTTCCTGTAACGTTTTGGTTCTAGCTTCATGTTTATTGTGGCCTCTACTACCAGGATACAGTGTAGAGCTGTTTGGTCGGTTGGTCGAATTAGTTTGGAAGGTACAGCAGGAAAGCACGCCCTTCGGCCCAACCGAGTCCACGCTGATCATCGATCACCCGTTCACACACGAGTTCCACGTTATCCCACTTTCTCATCCATTCCTGATACACTGGGGGCAACATAACCTACAAACCCACACGGCTTTGTGATGTGGGGGAAAACTAGAGCACCTGGAGGAATCCCACGCCGTCACAGTCGTGGACGGAGCTGTTCTCTGCCTCAGAAGGCAGTGGAGGCCAATTCTCTGAATGCATTCAAGAGAGAGCTAGATAGAGCTCTTAATGATAGCGGAGTCAGGGGGTATGGGGAGAAGGCAGGAACGGGGTACTGATTGAGAATGATCAGCCATGATCACATTGAATGGCGGTGCGTACAGGCTCGAAGGGCCGAATGGCCTCCTCCTTTCTATTGTCTATTGTCTATTGTCAAACCAAGCTGAGATGCACCTTTCTACGGTGCATCTGTAGAAGTTGGTGAGAGTTGTCGTGAATGAGTGCTGGACTGGGGAACAAGATGGGTGGGTAGTGGGGGGGGGGGGGGGAGGGTGTGTGGGGGGGGGGGGGTGGATGAGTTGGCACTCTTAGTGGCTGCGTGAGGCTGCGTCTACAATGTGTTTCAAAACTGCACGGGAAAGGGTCTCAACACGAAACGTCACCCGTTCCTTCACTCCAGAGATGCTGCCTGTTCCGGGTTTTTGTGATCACCATTGAAAGATGGATGACATTCATTGTGTTGGATTCCCTCGGCTTCTGCAATGACTCTTTCTCTTATTTCACACCTGCTGTAGATGTGCTCACGTGCTTCTTCAAAACCTTCACCTCCGCATTGAAACAATGTCGGGCGGTTCAACACAATCGTACGACGGATGAACTGTAAGGTAATGTGTACCTGGTCCAATGTCATGTCACTACAAGCGTTTATATACTAAAACTCTCCTTTGTTTGTTTGTTTGTTTGTTCCTGAACGAAAACGGTACACGATAGCGTGACAACTTTAGGCCAACCTCACTCATCGTCGTCCCTTTGGTGCTAATGGAAGAAGTTTCATTGAAATCGGTGTTATGTTTTTAAAGTTATTCACATTTTAAAGTTTAAATCTATCTCACAGGGAGGGAGGGGGAGGGAGGGAGGGGAGGAAGGGAGGGAGGGGGAGGAAGGGAGGGAGGGGAGGAGGAAGGATAAGGGGGGAGGGGAAGTGGGGAGGGGGAGGGGGGGAGGGGAGGGGTAGTTGGGGAGAGGGGGAGGGGGGTGAGGTGGAGGAATTGGGAGGGGAGAGGGCAGAGGAGGGAGGGGGGAGAGGGGAGGGGAGGGGGAGAGGGAGAGGGTTCTGTACCAATGTAGGAGAGGTTTCGGTCTAGTTTTTTACTAAAATTACATTTTAGCTTGAAAAGGTTTACAGAGAATATTTACGAGGATGCTGCCAAGACTCGATGGCCTGTGCTATAAGGCGAGGTTGGGCAGGCTAGGACTTTATTCCTTGGACCGCAGGAGGATGAGGGATGATCTTATAGAGGTGTACAAAATCATGAAAGGAATAGATTTTGTAAACGCACAGAGAGACTCTTGCCCAGAGAGAGGGGATCGAGAACCCGGGGGGGGGGGGGGGGGGGGGGGGGGGGGGCATAGGACTAAGATAAGGGGAGAAGGATTTAATAGGAACATGAGGAGTAATTTCTTCACACAAAGGGTGGGTGGTATATGGAACGAGCAGGTACTATTGCAATGTTTAAGAAGCATTTAAGAAGCAGTTTCCTCCCAGCTGTTATCAGGCAACTGCATCATTCTACTGCACCAGAGAGCAGTGCTAAACTACTATCTACCTCATTGGTGACCCTCGGACTATCCTTGATCGGACTTTGCTGGCTTTACCTAGCACTAAACTTTATTCCCTTATTATGTATCTGTACACTGTAAATGGATCGATTGTAATCATGTCAAGGCAGATTACTATCTGAATGGCGGATGCATGGCAAATGCAGTTTAATGTGGATAAATAAGTGTGAGGTTATCCACTTTGGTGGTAAGAATAGGAAGGCAGATTATTATCTGAATGGTGTCAAGTTAGGAAAAGGGGACGTACAAGAGATCTGGGTGTCCTAATGCATCAGTCACTGAAAGGAAGCATGCAGGTACAGCAGGCAGTGAAGAAAGCCAATGGAATGTTGGCCTTCGTAACAAGAGGAGTTGAGTATAGGAGCAAAGAGGTCCTTCTGCAGTTGTACAGGGCCCTAGTGAGACCACACCTGACGTGCTGTGTGCAGTTTTGGTCTCCAAATTTGAGGAAGGACATTCTTGCTATTGAGGGAGAGCAGCGAAGGTTCACTAGGTTAATTCCAGGGATGGTGGGACTGTCGTACGTTGAAAGACTGGAGCGACTGGGCTTGTATACACTGGAATTTAGAAGGACGAGAGGGGATCTTATTGAAGCCTATAAGATTATTAAGGGATTGGACATGCTAGAGGCAGGAAACATGTTCCAAATGTTGGGGGAGTCCAGAACCAGAGGCCACATTTAGAACGGAGATGAGGAAAAAAAAATTCACTCAGAGAGTTGTAAATCTGTGGAATTCTCCGTCTCAGAAGGCAGTGGAGGCCAATTCTCAGGATGCTTTCAAGAGAGAGTTAGATGGAGCTCTTAAGGATAGGGGAGTCAGGGGGTATGGGGAGAAGGCAGGAACGGGGTACTGATTGTGAATGATCAGCCATGATCACATTGAATGGCGGTGCTGGCTCGAAGGGCCGAATGGCCTCCTCCTGCACCTATTGTCTATTGTCTATTGTCCTGCTGACTAGATATCACGCAACAAAAGCTGTTCACTGCACCTCGGTGCTCGTGACAATAAACTAAGCTAAAACTAAACTAAATTAAACTAAACCGGACGGGTACATGAATGGGACATGGGTTTATAGTGGGAGGGGCTGTGAGTGATGTCAGGCAGCAACTCTACCACTGCACCCGGGCACAACAGGTGTTGCATGTCCTGCGGTTGCAGGGCAGGTTACCTGGGGAGGAGGTGGTTTGGGTGGGAAGGGATGAGTTAACCGGGGAGGTGCATAGACATCAGGATGTACCATGGCAATAATATTTCTTTACTTTTCTGTGAACAGGCTGCCTTGCAGGACCATTGCCAAAGCTGCAACTCCTTCCTCTTGGGCACGAGGCTGCTTTGTGATCATCCAATTCCCCCCGAAAACAACCTGAAATCAAGGAATATGGGGAGAAGGCAGGCACGGGTTACTGATTGTGGATGATCAGCCGTGATCACAAAGAATGGCAGTGCTGGCTCGAAGGGCCAAATGGCCTCCTCCTGCACCTGTTTTCTATGTTTTCTGTGTTTTCTATCCATCCATCCCTCCCTCCCTTCTTCCAGCACATTTAACCAACTCTCTCCACCTCCCTCCCCTCTCCCTCCCTCCCCGCTCCCCCCCTCCCTCCCTCCCCGCTCCCTACCTCCCTTCCCTCGCTCCCCTCTCCCTCCCTTTCCCTCCCTCCCCTCTTCCACTACACTCCCCCAACTCTCTCTGACCCCCCCAGCCCCCCGCAATGCCGCTCTCTCCCCAGTTTAACCCTGCGGCTCGACTATAACTCGTGGAAAATGCCGACTCCTCTGATAAGGATCTGCAAAGTTAGATGTTTCTGCATCTTGTTTCCTGACCCGTTCGTGTTTGTAAAGCCTTTAGTTTTTCCCAACTCGCCCTGTTTGCCAAAACCTGCTGCCTTCCAATTAGAAGTGACAATAAAATTTGATTTTCCACGATTGGTGCTTTCATTCGATGCCAAAACGCGTTTAGTGATTACAGCGGGAAACAGGCGGTCCGGCCCAACGAGCCCGTGCCGACCAGCGATCCCCCGTTACAAACATTAGTTCTATGTTGTCCCACTTTCTCAGCCACTCCCGACACACCAGGGGCAAATTACGATACGATACGACACGGCAGAACTTTATTTATCCCAATTGATCTGCCAACGGTCATAAAACACAACAAGATACACGAAACATGAAATTAAAGTGATGATTGGGGACGTGCAAAGATTAGGGAGTCAAGTCAAGTCAAGTCAATTTTTATTTGTGTAGCACATTTAAAAACAACCCACGTTGACCAAAGTGCTGTACATCAGTTCAGGTACTAAGAACGAACATACAATGGCACACAAACATAACAGCACATACATAAACAGTTCACAGCGCCCCCTCAGAGGGCCTCAAACGCTAGGGAGTAGAAATAGGTTTTGAGCCTGGACTTAAAGGAGTGGATGGAGGGGGCAGTTCTGATGGGGAGAGGGATGCTGTTCCACAGTCTAGGAGCTGCAACCGCAAAAGCGCGGTCACCCCTGAGCTTAAGCCCAGACCGCGGGATAGTCAGTAGCCCCAAGTCGGCCGACCTGAGGGACCTGGAGATAGAGTGGTGGGTTAGAAGATTTTTGATATCCGGGGGGGGGGGGGGGGGGGGAGCCAGCCAGTTTAGGGCTTTGTATGTGAATAGGAGGAGCTTGAAGTTGATTCTGTACCGTACTGGGAGCCAGTGGAGAGAGGCCAGAATCGGGGTGATGTGGTCCCTTTTACGGATACCCGTCAGGAGTCTCGCTGCGGCGTTTTGGACCGATTGCAGGCGGGACAGGGATGATTGGCTGATCCCAGTGTGTAGTGAGTTGCACTAGTCTAGGCGGGAGGAGATGAATGCGTGGATGATTTTTTCAATGTCGTCGAATTGGAGGAATGGTTTGATTTTAGCTATGGTACGAAGCTGGAAGAAGCTGGCTTTTACCACAGCGTTGACTTGGTTGTCAAACTTTCATGCAGAGTCAAATATCACGCCATGGTTTTTGACATGTGGTTTGACTATCAGGGAGGATAGGCTTCCAAAGCTGCCTGTTATTGTTTTGTTGGAGTGGGGGGAGGGGGAGGGGGGGATAGGATTACCTCAGACTTGCTCTCGTTTAGTTGAAGGAAGTTCTGTGCTGAAGGAAGAGGGTGGGGGGGGGGGGGGGAAGGGGGGGGGGGGGGTAGATTCAATATACCCCACGACAGAAGGCCAATTAACCTACAAACCCAACATTTAATTTAGTTTAGTTTAATTCAGTTTATTTTAGCTTAGTTTAGTGTAGTGATACAGAACCCAAACAGGCCCTTTGGCTCACCGAGTCCACGCCGACCAGCGTTCAATTTACAAGCTTCCCCAAAGCCAGTTAGCCTACCAACCTGCACGTCTTTGGAGGGTGGGAGTAAACCGGAGCACCCGGACAAAACCAAACACGGTCAGGGGGAGAACGTACAAACTTCTCGCAGACAGCGCCCATGGTCAGGGTCGCTGTGAGCCAGCAACTCTACCGCTGCGCCACCACGTTGTTGGTAGGTGGTGGGAAAACCGGAGCACCCGGAGGAACCAACGCAGTCACCGAGGAAGAATGTGCAGACTCCACACACACACACAGCGCCCAAGGATGGGATTGAACCCGGGGCTCTGGTGCCGTGAGGCACGATGTCACACATGGAGATTAATTACAGCAATGTAAAGCATCCCATTTCTGTAGTTTTGAGAATTTGGAGTTTATATTGGGAGGGATAGGCAGAGGATATTGATCACGTGCAGGCTGAGGAGATTAGTTTAACTTAGCATCATGTTCAGCCAGGGCAGTGTGGACCGAGGTTGGTGTGCTGTACTAAGGCCACAAAGTCATAAGGAATAGGGGTAGAATTAGGCCATCGTCTCATCAAGTCTTCTCCGCCATTCAATCATGTCTGATCTATCTCTCCCTCCCAGTCTGAAAAAGGGTCTCGACCCGAAAAGTCACCCATTCGTTCTCTCCTGAGATGCTGCCTGACCTGCTGAGTTACTCCAGCATTTTGTGAAATGAATACCTTCGATTTGTACCAGCATCTGCAGTTATTTTCTTACACTATCTCTCCCTCCTAACCCCATTCTCCCGCCTTCTCCCCATAACCCTTGACACCCGTACCAATCAAGAATATCTATCTCTGCCTTATAAATATCCACTGACTTGTCCTCCACAGCCTTCTGTGGCAATGAATCCCACAGATTCACCACCCATCGACTAAAGAAATCTTCCTAAAATCACGTCCTTTAATTCTGAGGCTGTGACTTCCAGTCATAGACTCTCCCACTGGTGGAAACATCCTCTCCACATCCACTCTATCCATGCCTTTCACTATTCTATATGTTTCAATGAGGTCCCCCCTCATTCTTCTAACCCCAGTGAGTACAGGCCCAGTGCCGACAATCGCTCATCATAGGTTAACCCACTCGTTGAGAATGGGATCATTCTCAGGACCCTCTCCAAAGCCAACACATCCTTCCTCAGATATTGTGCCCAACTGCACTGTTCTATGTTATAATGTTGGCAATAGTTCAATTGTTAAATATTACAATGGTCCAATGTTCCAATGTCCCAATGTTCCAATGGTCCAATGGTCAATGGCCAATGGCCAATGGTCAATGGTCAATGGTTCGATGGTCCAATGTTCCAATGTTCCAATGTTCCAATGGTCCAATGGTCAATGGTTCAATGGTCCAATGTTCCAATGTTCCAATGTTCCAATGGTCAATGGTCCAATGTTCCAATGGTCCAATTTCCTAATGGTTCAATATTCCAATAGTCCAATGGTCCAATGTTCCAATGTTCCAATAATCCAATGGTCAATGGTCAATGGTCCAATGATCCAATGGTCAATGGTCCAATGATCCAATGGTCAATGATCCCATGTTCCAATGGTTCAATGATCCAATGGTCAATGGTCCAATGTTCCAATGGTCCAATGTTCCAATAGACAATAGACAATAGGTGCAGGAGGAGGCCATTCGGCCCTTCCAGCCCTTCCAGCCAGCGCCGCCATTCAATGTGATCATGGCTGATCATTCTCAATCAGTACCCCGCTCCTGCCTTCTCCCCATACCCCCTGACTCCGCTATCATTAAGAGCTCTATCTAGCTCTCTCTTGAATGCATTCAGAGAATTGTCCAAGAGATTGTGGATGATCAGCTATGATCACATTGAATGGCGGTGTTGGGTCGAAGGGCCGAATGGCCTCCTCCTGCACCTATTGTCTATTGTCTAAAGGGTGGTGGGTGTATGGATCGAGCTGCCACAGGAGGTAGTTGAGGTTGGGACTATCCAAACGTTTAAGAAACAGTTAGGCAGGTACATCGATAGGATATGTTTGGAGGGATATGGGTCAGAAGCCGGCAGGCGGGACTAGTGGAGCTGGAACATGTGGGGCCGTTGGGCTGTGGGGAGGATGTTTCCACCACTGGGAAAGTTGGGCTGAAGGGCCTGTTTCCACACTGTATCACGCTATGACGCTTTGACTCTGTATTAAGTATCCTTACCTTTGTACCCTGTTGCAAGCGGAACCGAGAAGTCGCGACTATTGTACAATGTAATTGGTCTCACTGAAAATACAACAGCGAATAATAGTCCAGATATCTGTCCTAGGTCTCCTCCATTGTCAGAGGATCAACACAAATTGGACGAACAGCATCTCATAATTCGCTTGTCGACACAAAATGCTGGAGTAACTCAGCGGGTCGGGCAACATCTCGGAAGAGAAGGAATGGGTGACGATTCAGGTCGAGACCCTTCTTCACTCCGCAGAAGGGTCTCGACCCGAAACGCCACCCATTCCTTCTCTTCCGAGAAGCTGCCTGACACGCTGAGTTACTCCAGCATTTTGGGTCTACCTTCGATTTTAACCAGCATCTGCAGTTTTTGTTTCCTATTCATATTTCGTTTGGGCAGCTATCCGGTAAAATCACGCCACCCATGAGGTGTAAGTATAGATTTGGGGTTAGATCCATTATTGTCTTTGGAGTACGTACAATCCCCGTACAGACAGCACCCGTGGTCAGGATCAAACCCGGGTCTCTGGCGCTGTGAGGCAGCAACTCTACCGCTGAGCCACCGTGCTGTTTCATCGACTCCTAACACACTTCGGGGCAATTTACAGAGTCCAATTAACCGACAAAATCTTTGGGATGTGGGAGGAAACCGGAGCACCCGGAGGAAACCCACGTGGTCACAGGGAGAACGTGCAAACTCCACACACGGAGGTCGGGATCGAACCCCTGGCCTCTGTTGCTGTGAGGCAGCAGCTCTACCATCTAGAGTCATGGTGATGGAGTCATGCAGCGTGGAAACAGGCCCTTTGGCCCAACCTGCCCATGCCGTCCAACATGCCCCCCGTCTACACATTTGCCACTGTGCCGCCCCCATCTCTTATTCACAACTATCTCGTTAAAGCACCCTAACACTTTCCACAGATGGCACTCCACATGATCATATTTCAGTAGTGGCGGCACGGTGGCGCAGCGGTAGACTTGCTGCCTTACAAGACCCGAGACCCGGGTGTGATCCTGGCCACGGGTGCTGTCTGCACTGAGTTAGTACTTTCTGCCCGTGACCGCGTGGAATTTCGCCGGGTGCTCTGGTTTCCTCCCACACTCTAAAGACGCGCGAGTTTGTAAGTTAGTTGGCTTCGGTGAATTTGTGAATTGTCCCTAGTGTGCAGTATCGTGCACGTGTACATGGTAATCGCTAGTCGGCGTAGACTCGGTGGGTCGAAGGGCCTGCTTCTGCGCTGTATCACTAAAGTCTCTAGTCTAAATGTCATTCTCTTTACCTTTATCTGTACACTGTGAATGGCTTGATTGTAATCATGGTCAGTTCAGTTCAGTTCAGTTTATTTTATTGTCTTGTGTACCGAGGTACAGTGAAACACTTTTTTTACAGGCTAACCAGACAGCAGAAAGACAATACATCATTACAATCGATCCATTTACAGTGTATAAGAAAATAACTGCAGATGCTGGTGAAAATCGAAGGTATTTATTCACAAAATGCTGGAGTAACTGGAGTAACTCAGCAGGTCGGGAGAGAAGGAATGGGTGACGTTTCGGGTCAAGACCCTTCTTCAGACTGATGTCAGGGGGGGGGGGGGCGGTACAAAGGAAGAATATGACAGTGTATAGATACACGAAAAGAAACAACGTTTAGTGCAAGGTAAAGCCAGCAACATCTGATAAAGGGTAGTCCTAGGGTGACCAAAGGGATAGATAGTAGTTCAGGACCGCTCTCTGGTTGTGGTTGGATGGTTCAGTTGCCTGATAACAGCTGGGAAGAAACTGTCCCTGAATCTGGAGGTGTGCGTTTTCAGATCACGTTTCTGATCATGTTTCCACGCTGTATCACTAAACTAAACTAAACTAAACTAAACTAAACTAAACTAAACTAAACTAGTGATGTATGACTGCAGCCTGTCAGCGCAGTGTTTTCTCTGAGGATCATAGAGGTCTCATGAGTACTGGGTTGCGAAACCTTGCCTTGAATATTTGCTCTGGTTAATGACATGGATGACGCATGAGGCCATCTACTCACGTATAAATCGTACCGTTTCCAAAGCACCCCTTCACCCAGCGCCCCCTTTCACCAGAGCATGGGAACGTACGCACTTCACATCGAGATCTTCTATCCGATTGTGGCAGCCATTGGTGTGCCTGGTAAGTCGTTTCATTCTCCGTCCCTTCCCCACCCGAGATGGCGTACGAGTTTCACTGTCGTCCTGTAGTGTTTCACTGCCTGCATAACTCGTTATCACAGAGCCCACAGCCAACAATAGACCATTATGGGCTCCCCCGTTCCTTGATCATCGTTACATTATGCATATCTTTCATTCACTCGCTCTTTATCTCTCTCTGTATCAACGACTATGTCTCTCGTTCCCCTTTCTCCTGACTAGTCTGAAGAAAGGTCTCGACCCGAAATGTCACGTATTCCTTTTCTCCAGAGATGCTGTCTGACGCGCTGAGTTACTCCAGCTTTTTGTGCCTATTACCAGAAAGATGCCTGCTTTAGCGCGAATCAGCTACGAGGAGAAGTCGGACAGACTTGTATTGTTTTCTCTGGAACGCCGGAGGTTGAGGGGAGAACTGATAGAAATATATATATAATTATGCGGGGCATAGATAGGGTGGACAGTCAGAACCTTTCCAACAGGGTGGACATATCAAAGACGAGGGGGCATTGCTTCAAGGTGAGAGGGGCAGAGTGTAAACGAGATGTATGGGCCACATCTTTACACAGAGGCACGTCTTTACGGGGGACATCTTTACACTTTACTCAGTTTATTCACGCAGAGTGTGGTGGGTACCTGGAACGCGCTGCCAATGGTGGTGGTGGAGGCACATGCAACAGTGGCATTTAAGAGGCTTTTGATCGGCACAATGATGTGCAGGGAAATGAGGGCTATGGATCACGTTCAGACAGAGGAGATTAGTTTAAGAAGGAACTACAGTTGCTGGTTTACATCGAAGATAGACACAAAATGCTGGAGTAACTCAGCGGGACAGGCAGCGTCTCTGGAGATGAGGAACGGGTAACATTTCGGGTCGAGACCCTTCTTCGGACGGTTTATCGTGGCATCGTGCTTGGCCGTGACATTGTGGGCCGAAAGCCTGTTGTTGCGATGTACTGTTCGAGGTTCTAAGTACCGGACATTGATTTTAAGTGAGGGGGCAGATTTAATAGTAATCTGGGGGGTATCGTTTCACACAGAGGGTGGTGGGTGTATGAAATGAGCTGCCAGAGGAGGTAGCTGAGGCTGGGACTATCCCAACGTTTAAGAAAGGTCTGGACAGGTACATGACAGGCAGGTTCAGATGGATATGTGTCAGACGCAGGAAGGTGGGATTAGTGTAGATGGGGCATGTTGGTCGGAGTGGGCAAGTTGGGCCGAAGGGCCTGCTTCCACTCTGTAAGACGCTAAGACTGTGACTCTCTGACTCTGTGGTCAGAGGTTTAGGATAGGTTTAGAGGTTGATAGATCAAACGCTGGCTGGTGGGGCTAGTGTAAATTGGACATGTTGGTAAAGTTTCCACACTGTATGACTCCACAGTACTGTTCTATGTTCTAAGATAAACCAATCTCATCTGCCTGTGAGTGATTCGTGATCACCGTGGCACGGTGGCGCAGCGGTAGAGTTCCTGCCTTCCAGCAAATGCAGCGCCGGGGACACATGTTCGATCCTGACTACGGGCGCCGTCTGTACGGAGTTTGTACGTTTTCCCCGTGACCTGCGTGGGTTTTCTCCGAGATCTTCGGTTTCCTCCCACAGACGTGCAGGTAGGTATGTAGGTTAATTGACTGGGTAAATGTAAAAATTGGCCCTCGTGTGTGTAGGATAGTGTTAATGTGCGGGGGTCGCTGGGCGGCGCGGACTCGGTGGGCCGAAGGGCCTGTTTCCGCGCTGTATCTCTAAAATCCCCCAAAAATCTTTCTAAAATCTCTCCGTTCCCCATGCATCAATGTGTGCGAGTGGTTCGCTCCAGCTGTGGTGCGAGACCCACTCCACAGTACAGGGCACACCAGCATGCTATCTCAGATATCATTGGGAAGCCACCACACTTGGCATCGTACAGTTCCTTTGAGAGGAGCAAGGAGTTACAGTGTAAGGTGTCTGAAGAAGGGTCGTGATCCGAAATGTCACCTATTGCTTTTCTCCAGGGATGCTGTCTGACCCGCTGTGTTACCCAGGGTCGTTCTGTCTAGATTCAAGGTGAAACGGAGATGTGTGAGTTGATTTCTCTGCATCCGTTGTGCCAGTCAGTGTTCAGAGTCAGGGCAACGATGAGATTGTTTACTTTTGTGCTCTTGGTTTCCGTGCCAAGGGAAGACGGATTGTCTCTATCATTGGGTAGGAAGTCGCTGGCCGGCGCAGTCCCGACGGGCCGAGGGTCCTCTTTCCACGCTGTATTTCTTAAAACCTAAAGTTAGGTGTAGCACGGTGACGCAGCGGTAGAGTTGCTGGCTTACAGCGAATGAGACCCGGGTTCGATCCCGACTACGGGTGCTGGCCGTGCGGAGTTTGTACGTTCTCTAATAGTGTTAGTGTGCGGGGATCGCTGGTCGGCGCGGACCCGGTGGGCCGACGGGTCTGTTTCCGCGCTGTATCTCTAAGCTAAACTGAGTGGCGCAGAGGCAGAGGAAGAGTTGCTGCCACGCAGCGCAAAAGACCTGGGTTCGATCCTGGGCTCGAGTGTTGTGTGTGGCCTGGATAGAGTGAATGTGAAGGGCCCATCAAGTCCACTCCAACATTCAATCATGGCTGATCTATCGTCCCCTCTCACCTCCATGCACCTGCCTTCTCCCAGTAACCTTTAACAACCTTAAAGGCCAAGAACCTGTCAATCTCTGGTTTAGAAATACCCAATGACTTGGCCTCCACCGACTTTGGCAATGAATTCCACAGATTCACCGCCCTCTGACTGAAGAGATTCCTCCCCATCTTTCCAAAGGAACGTCCGGAATTCTGAGGCTGTGCCCTCTGGTCCAAGACTCTCCCACCCGTGGAAACATCCTCCCCACATTCGCTCTGTCTGGGCCTTTCATTGTCGTATTCAGTTCAGTTCCGTTTAGTTCATAGTTACGTGTACCGAGGTACAGTGAAAAGTACAGTCAGCGGAAAGGCAACACGTGATTAGAATCGAGCCATTTACAGTGCACATATACCTATCATATCATATCATATATAATACAGCCGAAAACAGGCCTTTTCGGCTCTCCAAGTCCGTGCCGCCCAGCGATCCCCGTACATTAACACTATCCTACACAATTTAGGGACAATTTTTACATTTACCCAGCCAATTAACCTACATACCTGTACGTCTTTGGAGTGTGGGAGGAAACCGAAGATCTCGGAGAAAACCCACGCAGGTCACGCGGAGAACGTACAAACTCCTTACAGTGCAGCACCCGTAGTCAGGATCGAACCTGAGTCTCCGGCGCTGCATTCGCTGTAAAGCAGCAACTCTACCGCTGCGCTACCGTGCCGCCCTGATAAGGGAATAGCGTTTAGTGTAAGGTAAAGCCAGCAAGGTCCGATCAAAAATAGTCCGAGGGTCACCAATGAGGTGGATAGTAGTTCAGGACTGCTAAAATTCTGGTTCAATGGATTACAATAAACTACAGATGAAGATCGCTGCACCTCTATCCAATTTCCCTCTTACTTCTCACTCTTTTGTGTTTCCTTGCAGCTAACTTGATGTCCTTGGTGATCCTGTTTCGGGGAAAGTGCGGTCTCTCCAAAGACATCACCTGCTACATGATGGCCATGGCGATAGGTGATCTCATGGTGTTGGTCTTCAACGTTATAGTCAGCCAGATAGTCAGGTACCTACTGGATACCCGCTCCAACCTCATCTACTGCACGTGTAGGAAGGAACTGCAGATGCTGGTTTATTCCGAGGATAGACATGAAATTCTGGAGTAACTCGGCGGGACAGGCAGCATCCTCGGATGGAAGGAGTGGGTGACGTTTCGGGTTGAGACCCTTCCTCAGACTGAGGCTCAGGGGAGAGGGAGATACAGAGATATGAAAGGGTCAGCTGTGAAAGGGGACTCTGCCACGATATGATATGATACGATAGAAATTTATTTGTCCCAGGAGGGAAATGTATCTGTCAACTGTCACAAAGCACAAGATACACGAAACATCTTGTGCTTTATGACAGTTGACAGATTGATTATTAGGATTGTAACATCTAGTCCTATTAATCAATCTGTCAACTGTCATATAGCACAAGATACATGAAACATGAAGTTAAAGTGATGAGTGGAAAGGATTGGGGATGTGCAAAGATTGGGGGGGGGGGGGGGAGAGTGGGGTGGGGGGAGGGGGGGGTGGAGGGAGGGGAGTCAGTCTACCCCATGACAGAAGGGGGAGGAGTTGCACAGTTGGATAGCCACAGGGAAGAAGCATCTCAAGTGGTGTTCTGATCAAGGGAAAAGTAGAATAGACCATTGTTAGCTCGGGGAAGGTGACAACGAAGCAAACAGAAATAAAATTTAGTCAAGGGGCAGTCAGACCGGTCGGAGAACTGGGAAAGGGATGGGATGGAGAGAGAGGGAATGCAAGGGTTACTTGAAGTTAGAGAAGTCAAGCTGGGGTGTAAGCTGCCCAAACGAAATATGAGGTGCTGTTCCTCCAATTTGCGCTGGGCCTCACTCTCACGGTGGAGGAGGCCCAGGCCAGAAAGGTCAGTGTGGGAATGGGAGGGGGAGTTGAAGTGTTTGGCAAACGGGAGATATACCGGTTCCCGATGTGGCCTCCTGTACACCGGCAAGACAAAGCGTAGACTGGGCGACTATTTCGACGAACACTTGCGCTCGGTTCGCCAAGGCCTGCCGGATCTCCGGGTTGTTAACCATTTTAACCCCCCTTCCCTTTCCCACACTGACCTTTCTGTCCTGGGCCTCCTCCACTGTCAGAGTGAGGCCCAGCGCAAACTGGAGGAACAGTATCTCACAACCCAACGGTATGAGTATTGAAGTCTCCAATTTTAGGTGACTTTTCACTAACCTCCCCCAAATCCCATTCCATTCTCCCCCAGACCACCCCATCTCTCCCCACGCCTCCCCGCTCCTGTTTTCCGCACAGCACTGCAGAACTGGGTTCGACTCTGTGGAGTTTTGTACGTTCTCCCCGTGACCTGCGTGGGTTTTCTCCGGGTGCTCCGGTTTCCTCCCACACTCCAAATACGTGCAGGTTCGTAGGTTAATTGGTTTCTGTTGGTTCCCCCCCACCCCGTATGTTTGCAAAAGTGGATGGAAACCGGAGCACCCGGGGAAAACCAACGCGGTCACCGGGAGAACGGACAATCTCCGTACAGACAGCACCCGTGGTCAGCATCGAACCCGGGTCTCTGGCGCTGTGAGGCGGCAACGCTACCGCTGCGCCGCCGTGCTGACCCGCTTGGTTACTCCAGCGTTTTGTGTCTATTTCTCCCCCCAGAGACGCTGCCTGACCCGCTGAGTTACTCCAGCGTTTTGTGTCTATCTTTTCTCTAGATGCTGCCTGACCCGCTGCGTTACTCCGGCGTTTTGTGTATATTTCTCCCCCCAGAGACGCTGCCTGACCCGCTGAGTTACTCCAGCGTTTTGTGTCTATTTCTCACCCCAGAGACGCTGCCTGACCCGCTGAGTCACTCCGGC
The DNA here is from genome assembly GCF_053455715.1 of Rhinoraja longicauda. NCBI lineage: Eukaryota > Metazoa > Chordata > Chondrichthyes > Rajiformes > Arhynchobatidae > Rhinoraja > Rhinoraja longicauda. The sequence goes on along the minus strand of NC_135971.1, from coordinate 20,546,397 downwards.
GTTTCGTGTCCTTTCAGATACCACTTCCCCGGGTCTCCGCTCCGCTACACGCCAGTGTGCCGGCTCAGTGCCTACCTGCAAGGCTTCAGTTTCCAGCTCAGCACCTGGTTCACCGTATCCTTCACGTGTGACCGTTTCGTGGCTATCTGTTGCCAGAAGCTGAGGCGCACGTATTGCACCGAGAGAACGGCGGCCATGGTGCTGGCGGCGGTAGGAATGGTCAGCGTGTTGATCAACGCGCCCTTGCCTCTCCGCTACCGGCCCTGTTACACCGTGAACCGCGCCGACTACGGTTGCTGCCCTGTGCCGGGTGACCTGGAATCGCCGCTGTGGTCCGCCCATCGCTGGGCCGCCAGCCTACTCAACACCTTCCTCCCCATCCCCGCCCTGCTGCTGCTGAATTCGCTTACCGCCAGGCACATCCTGGGGGCCAGCAGGGCCCGGCTGGCCCTGAAGGGCCCTCGGCGGGGGGAGGGGGGCGAAGACCCAGAGGTCAGGAGCAGGAGGGCGTCGGTCGCCCTGCTCTTCGCGGTCTCCGGGAGCTTCGTGGCTCTAGCCGTTCCCATCACGGTGATCCACGCCTGGGTCGGGGTGAACGGGACGGTGATGTTCCGCGGCCCCCGCTCGCTGTACGCGGCCGTGCAGGTGGCGATGCTGCTGAAGTGCCTCGGTTCGTGCACAAACACCTGTGTGTACGCGCTCACCCAGAGCAAGTTTAGAGCGCAGATGAGCGCCCTGCTCACAGCCCCCTTCTCTGCTCTGTGCGTGGGGGTCGCGGTGAGGGGGAAAGATTTAAGAGGAACCTGAGGGGGTTCCCTTCAGCCAAGCTTGCTCACAGTGGCTAACACGGTCCATCTACACTAGTCCCACCTGCCTGCATTTGGCCCATATTCCTCCAAACCTGTCCTATCCATGCACCTTGTCGTGAGAATTCCGATTTACTTAAACTCTATTTAAGCTTTAAGTAACTCATTTCATTAATACATCTCTTCGAAACGCCTGGAAATTATCACTGATTCCACAGGCCTCGCCGCCTGGGAATCATGCGCATGCGCACATTCCCGCGCATGCGCACATTACCGCACACGCGCACATTCCCGCACACGCGCACATTACCGCACACGCGCACATGCGCACATTACCGCACACGCGCACATTACCGCGCACGCGCACATTACCGCACACTTCATTCTCCCCTCCTATTTATAAGTGAGACGGTCAGGAGGTTTAGTAGGTCTTGATGACCGTCGCAGCACTGGAGCATCAGGAGATAATGGTGTTTCCATAGCTGGTGGTACATATGTTGCTTGGTCATCAACTTCACTCATATTGTTATTTACATTTTCAATTTTAGAATTACTTGTAGAAGTTTTCATAGGAGATGATGGGAGTGTTGAAGGAAGTTCTCGATTATCAAGGAGTGATGGAGCTGATGGAGAAGATGGACATGGTGCAAGGTCACGAAGTGAGACAGTTGACTGACGTCCATCCCGATACTTGATAGTTGCATAAGAAGGGTTGACATCAGTCAGTTCAACTTCATCAACAAGGGGCTCATTCTTATTTGATCGGACATATCGACGAAGCAGCACAGTCCCAGGGCTAGTCAACCATGATGGCAGAGAAGTACCACTAGAAGAACGCCGTTTGAAGTTAAAGAACCGCTCATGTGGAGTAGTATTGGTAGCGGTTGACAGTAGAGATCTGATGGAGTGTAATGCATCTGGTAGAACACATTCCCACTGCTGATCTGGTAAGTCATTTGACTTTAAAGCCAGTTTCACTGCTTTCCAAATGATTCCGTTATACCTCTCAACCTGACCATTTCCAATAGGATGATATGGTGTTGTTTTACTTGTTGCAATTCCTCTATTAGAAAGGTGGTCCTTTAAATCTTTCGACATGAATGAGGCGCCCCTATCAGAATGTATGTAACTTGGAAATCCACAGAATGAAAACAGTTGATCTAAACATTTGATAACCGTAGCAGCTGACATATTTCGACAAGGAAAAGCAAATGGAAACCTCGAATATTCATCAATTATGGTAAGTATATAAACATTTTGAGAGGAGGATGGTAAAGGCCCTTTGAAGTCAATACTCAAACGTTCCATAGGTTGAGTAGCTTTGATCAATCTTCCTTCTTGAGGACGGAAGAACCTTGGTTTTAATTCAGCACAGATTCTACACGAAGCACACGTCATCTTCATATCTTCTGTAGAGAAAGGTAAGTTTTTGGAACGAACATAGTGTAACATACGAGTGACTCCAGGATGACACAGCCCATTGTGAAGATCAGTGAGTGCAGAAGAATGAACAGAGGCACAAAATGCTCGAGTTAAGGTATCCGGAGCAACATTATCCCTACCAGGGCGGTACACAATTGAATAACTATAAGCAGATAATTCAATCCTCCATCCATGAATTTTACTGTTTTTAATCTTCGTTCGCTTCCGATTATCTAGCATAAAAGCTACTGAACGCTGATCTGTTATCAAAGTGAAGTGCCGGCGAGCAAGGAAATGACTCCATTTCCTCACTGCTTCAATAATTGCAGTAGCTTCCTTTTCAACGGGTGGGTAATGCAATTCACTACCTTGGAGAGTACGAGACATGAAAGCCACTGGTCGTCCTCCTTGATTTAATGTTGCTGATACTGCTAAATCAGAGGCATCACATTCAACAACAAAGGGGAGATCCTCATCGATGGCGTGTAATGTCGCAGATTCTAATTGTTTCTTTAAAGAAGTAAAGGCACCAATTGCTGTAGAGTCAAGGGGGAAAGATTTTGCTCTAATCAAAGGTTGAATTTTGTCAGAGAAATTCGGTATCCATTTTGCGTAATATGCAAACATGCCAAGAACCCTTCGTAAAGAGTTTAATGTAGCTGGAACAGGTATCTCTTGGAGTGGGCGGAGTCTCTCTGGATCAGGCTTGATCGTATCATTTCCAACCCAATAACCAAGAATATTAATTGATGGCACTGACATTATTGACTTAGCCTCATTTAATGTTAGATTTTTAGAATGTACAACTTCTAAAAACCGTTGCACATTTTTGTCATGTTCAGCTTGGTCTTGTCCTGCAATAGTTATATTGTCAAGATAAGGGAAAGTATCTCTAAGGTTTTCCAGTTCAACAAGTTTGTCCATCTCTCTCTGAAAAACTGCCACACCATTAGTTACACCAAAAGGAACTCTGCAGTAGTGGTATAATTTTCCATTTGCTTCAAACGCAGTGTATTTCTTGTCTGATTTTTTCAAAGGGATTTGGTAGTAAGCACTTTTTAGGTCAAAAGTAGAGAATACCTTATACTTTGCTAATGTATTGATAATATCATCTATACGAGGTAATGGGTATGCATCAAGCTCCGTGAACTGGTTTATAGTTTGAGAGTAATCAATGCAGAGTCTCTTTCTATGTCTCTCCAAGGGATCCTTAACCACGACAACTTGTGCCCTCCAAGGGGAAGAGCTGGGCTCTATGATACCTTCTCGTAAAAGATTAGTTACCTCTGTGTTGATGAAGTTTTTGTCATCCTTACTAAAGTGTCTTGATTTTGTAGCAATTGGCTTGCACTTAGAGGATAAATTAGCGAATAATGATGGACATTCAACAGATGCAGCAGAAAAAACACACAATACTGGTGGCTTTGACAATACAAGATCAGGCATAGTTCCTTCATACATTATTTGAAGTGATCTGTGCTGTTTCTGAAAATCCTGACCTAGAATTATATCGCTACACAAATTTTCCAAAATACCAAGACACACAGATTTATAACTAGCTTTGTTCAGAATAAAGTCAACAATGCAAGATCCAATAATTTGAGTATTGAGAGATGTCAGAGCCATCGAGATTTCTCTATTTGAAGGTATAATAGTTAGATTTAGTCGAGACACAACTTGTTCACTTATAAAACTTTCTGAACTGCCAGAATCAAGTAGTACATTAAGTGTATGGCCATTGATCGATACCATTGTAACTGCATGAGACAAGCCCTGAGGAAATGCAGCTGTAATTGCACATAAAGAAGGCACAAACATGGCAGCCGTCACACTTTTAGGAGTTGCTTTGGACTTGCATACTCTAGAATAATGTCCCTTCTTGCCACAACTATTACAAGTTGCCTCTCGAGCAGGACATCTCTCTCTATTATGGATATTACCCCCGCAAAAGTAACACTTCCTTTTTGGATAAGTATATGCTGCAGCAAGGGCACCTTCATCAGTAGGAAATGTTTCAGCTTGCTCCATACTAGTACTTGGGTGAGATTCTTTCGTAGTAGTTGCAGCAGAATACACATTAGATGAGCCATAAGCGTCTGAATTTCTCTGAGCCAAGTCTAATGAGTAAGCTTGATCGTAAGCTAACTGTAAATCAAAGGTTTTGTTTTCTAACAGTCTCTGTCGTATTAAAGGTGATGCCAAACCATTGATAAACGAGTCTCGAATAAGTTCCTGTTGATATTGATCAGCCGTAACTGCTTTGAAGGCACAGTCTTTACTAAGTCTTTTAAGTTCTTGTAAAAACTCATCAAGTGACTCACCAGGTTTTTGTTTACGATTCGCAAGGAGGTGTCGAGCAAATATTACATTGGGTGTCTTGACAAAGAGTCTGCTTAGTACATCAATAGCAGAATCATAAGTTGTACATTCCCCTATGTAATCATATACATCATAAGAGACAGAGCTTATTAATGTCCTGAATTTATCTGGTGCATTGTCGCCACACTCATCAAAAAAGTCATTTAGTGTACGAAGCCAGTGCCTCCATACCTTTGCTGCAGTAGGTGAGTTGGGATCCAGATCCAAGCGTTGTGGTTTCAATAGTTTCTCCATCTCGACGTCACACTGCTTAACTTCTGATATTGAGTTAATTGAGTTACTTAAATTGTCGTGAGATAAACGAGAATTCCGATTTACTTAAACTTTATTTAAGCTTTAAGTAACTCATTTCATTAATACATCTCTTCGAAACGCCTGGAAATTATCACTGATTCCACAGGCCTCGCCGCCTGGGAATCATGCGCATGCGCACATTCCCGCGCATGCGCACATTACCGCACACGCGCACATTCCCGCACACTCGCACATTACCGCACACGCGCACATGCTCACATTACCGCACACGCCCACATTACCGCGCACGCGCACATTACCGCACACTTCACACCTGTCTAAATGTTTCTCAAACGTTGTGATAATTAACCCCATGTCCTGTACTTAGAGCTTAGAGCTTAGAACTTGGCGCCGGAGCTCAATGTTCTTGCCCCAATGTTCGTGACAAACACGATGGCAGGATAAGCTGATCTCCATGTGACCGCGTGCGTTTCCTTCCTCAACCTAAATATTTTGTGGGATAATTGGACTCTCCAAATTGCCCATTAGAGTATAGGGAGTCTCCCCCCCTCCCCTATCCTCCTCTCTCCCCTCTCTTCCCTTCTCCCCTCTCCTCCCATCTCCTCCCTCTGCCATCGGGCAAAAGGTACAGTAATATGAAAACACACTTCCAGTTTCAGTGATAGTTTCTTCCTAACTGAACCATCCTACCACAACCAGAGAGCAGTGCTGAACTACTATCTACCTCGTTGGTGACCCTCGGACTATCCTTGATCGGTCTAAACTGGCTTAACCTTGCAGTGAACGTTATTCCCTTTCCGTGTGTCTGCACACTGTGGACGGCTCGATTGTAATCATGTATTGTCTTTCCGCTGACTGGTTAGCGTGCAACAAAAGCTTTTCACTGTACCTGCGTACACGGGACCATAAACAAACGAAACTATTCCAACTGTGTGCTTCTACGAGAGAGACAGTTACTAACTTTTATTGTACCAGATTTAAAAATAAACATGAATTGGTAAAGTAGAGAACAGTTGGTCTTTTTTGTTGTTGCAGTAATTAAGGAGTAAGAACTGGTAAGACATTTCACAAATGCGTGACTTCTCCCACGAGGTAGAAAAAGATCAATACATGTGTCGGAAAGAACTGCAGATGCTGATTTAAATCGAGGGTAGACACAAAAAGCTGGAGTAACTCAGCGGGACAGGCAGCATCTCTGGAAAGAAGGAATGGGTGACGTTTCGGGTCGAGACCCTTCTTCAGACGAGGTGAATAGGTTAGCAGCCAAAGAATCGTATTGATCCAACGTCGGGTTGATTTGGTAAAAGACCTATTAAAATGTACCGCCCAGATTAGGGGGACACGGTGGCGTCGTGGGAGCGTAGCTGCCTTACAGCGGGTTCGATCCAGACTACACTACGGGTGCTGCCTGTACGGAGTTTGTACGTTCTACCCGTGACCTGCGTGGATTTTTGCCGAGATCTTCGGGTTCCTCCCGCACTCCAGAGACGTGGAGATTTGCAAGTTAATTTGGTTGGTATATGTGTAAATTATCCCGAGTGTGTGTAGGATAGTGTTATTGTGCAGGGATCGCTGGTCGGTGCGGACTCGGTGGGCCGCAGGGCCTGTTTCCGCGTTAATCTGTAAACTAAACTAAACCAAATTAGTGACAACGAACTAGCCGTGAGGTAGAGACACACCCGAAATGTCGATATATTCCCCCCCCTCCCCAAATGCTACCCGACCGTGTCAGTTCGTCGAGTGGGTTGTTTTGTTGCACAAATATAGAATTTAGACCAGCATAGAAACATAGAAGTTAGACAATAGACAATAGACAATAGGTGCAGGAGTAGGCCATTCAGCCCTTCGAGCCAGCACCGCCATTCAATGCGATCATGGCTGATCACTATCAATCAGTACCCCGTTCCTGCCTTCTCCCCATACCCCCTCACTCCGCTATCCTTAAGAGCTCTATCCAGCTCTCTCTTGAAAGCATCCAACGAACTGGCCTCCACTGCCTTCTGAGGCAGAGAATTCCACACCTTCACCACCCTCTGACTGAAAAAGTTCTTCCTCATCTCCGTTCTAAATGGCCTACCCCTTATTCTCAAACTGTGGCCCCTTGTTCTGGACTCCCCCAACATTGGGAACATGTTATCTGCCTCTAATGTGTCCAATCCCCTAATTATCTTATATGTTTCAATAAGATCCCCCCTCATCCTTCTAAATTCCAGTGTATACAAGCCCAATCGCTCCAGCCTTTCAACATACGACAGTCCCGCCATTCCGGGAATTAATCTAGTGAACCTACGCTGCACGCCCTCCATAGCAAGAACATCCTTCCTCAAATTTGGAGACCAAAACTGCACACAGTACTCCAGGTGCGGTCTCACCAGGGCCCGGTACAACTGTAGAAGGACCTCTTTGCTCCTATACTCAACTCCTCTTGTTACGAAGGCCAACATTCCATTGGCTTTCTTCACTGCCTGCTGAACCTGCATGCTTCCTTTCATTGACTGATGCACTAGGACACCCAGATCTCGTTGAACTCCCCCTCCTCCTAACTTGACACCATTCAGATAATAATCTGCCTTTCTATTCTTACTTCCAAAGTGAATAACCTCACACTTATCTACATTAAACTGCATCTGCCATGTATCCGCCCACTCACACAACCTGTCCAGGTCACCCTGCAGCCTTATTGCATCTTCCTCACAATTCACACTACCCCCCAACTTAGTATCATCTGCAAATTTGCTAATGGTACTTTTAATCCCTTCGTCTAAGTCATTAATGTATATCGTAAATAGCTGGGGTCCCAGCACCGAACCTTGCGGTACCCCACTGGTCACTGCCTGCCATTCCGAAAGGGACCCATTTATCCCCACTCTTTGCTTTCTGTCTGTTAACCAATTTTCTATCCATGTCAGTACCCTACCCCCAATACCATGTGCCCTAATTTTGCCCACTAATCTCCTATGTGGGACCTTGTCGAAGGCTTTCTGAAAGTCGAGGTACACCACATCCACTGACTCTCCCTTGTCAATTTTCCTAGTTACATCCTCAAAAAATTCCAGTAGATTTGTCAAGCATGATTTCCCCTTCGTAAATCCATGCTGACTCGGAACGATCCCGTTACTGCTATCCAAATGCTCAGCAATTTCGTCTTTTATAATTTATATATAGAAAATAGGTGCAGGAGTTTGTAGCAGCAATCAGCAGCAGAAGCAGCAGCAATCAGCAGCAGTAGCAGCAATCAGTGTGCGTGCGTGTGTGTGTGTATGTGAGAGAGAGCAGAGACCATAGTATTGTGTGGGGATAGTAAGGAGGAAGACCTGTGTGATCTCCCGGACAAGTTTCGATCGCCTAGCTTGGGATCGGAGAGGAATTTCCCGGATTTTTTTTCCCAAATTGGCCTGGGTTTTTTATTCGGTTTTTCGCCTCTCCCAGGAGATCACTCAGTTCTTTTGGGTGGGCGGTTGGAGCGGTTGGAGTAGCGTCCGGGCGGTAGTTTTTGGAAACCGAGCACGGGGCTTTGTTCTTACAGAGGCACAGGAGCGGTTGGAGCGGTTGGAGCAGACCACTCTGCAACGTTCCCAGTTAAGGGGGAGTATGAGTGCTAGGGCAGTTTATTGTTCTGGGTGTCGGGTGTGGGGAATCAGGGAGTCTGATAGTCTTCCAGACATCCACATCTGCGCCAGGTGCGACGAGATGGGGCTCCTAAGGGACCATATTATGAACCTGGAGCGGCAGATTGATGACCTCCGTCTAGTCAGGGAGAGTGGGGAGGTTATAGAGAGGAGTTATAGAGAGGTGGTCACTCCAAGACCAAGGGAGGTAGACAAGTGGGTAACGGTTAGGGGGGCAAGGAGCAGAGGCAGGGACTAGAGAGTACCCTAGTGGATGTACGCCTTGGCAATAAATACTCCTGTTTAGGTACTGTTGGGGAGTACAGCCTACCTGGGGGCAGCGACGTCGCCCGGGCCTCTGGCACGGAGTCCGGCCCTGTTGCTCAGAAGGGTAGGGAAAGGAAGAAGAGAGCAATAGTGATAGGGGACTCTATAGTGAGGGTGTCAGATAGGCGATTCTGTGGACGCAGTCGGGAGACACGGATGGTCTGTTGCCTCCCTGGTGCCAGGGTCAAGGATGTCAGGGAATGGCTGCAGGGTATCCTGAAGGGGGAGGGGAACCAGTCAGAGGTCATTGTATACATTGGAACCAACGACATTGGTAAAACGAGGGATGAGGTCCTGAAACAAGAATTTAGGGAGCTAGGTAGAGGATTGAAGTGCAGGACCTCTAAGGTTGTAATCTCTGGATTACTCCCTGTGCCACGAGCTAGTGAGTATAGAAATAGGAGGATAGAGCAGTTTAATGTGTGGCTCAGGAGTTGGAGCAGGGGGGATGGATTCGTTTTTCTGGATAATTGGGCCTGTTTCTGGGAAAGGTGGGAACGGTATAGGCCGGACGGTCTCCACCTTAACCAGATGGGGACCAATATCCTGGCGGGGAGGTTTGCTAGCACTGTTGGGGAGGGTTTAAACTAATTTGGCAGGGGGTTGGGATACAGCATGGAGCTAGTATAGGGGGTGAGGAGAAGGTAAATATAGAGGGAAAAACTGGTCAGGTTGGGAGGCAGAACAAGAATGCCCCAGCACAATGGGGTAGGGCAAGTCTGAACGGCATTTATTTTAATGCAAGGAGTATTGGAAGCAAGGGGGTTGAATTGAAGGTGTTACTGAACACATGGGTGTACGACATTGTTGCCATTACGGAAACATGGTTGAAGGAAGGGCAGGACCGGCAGCTCAATATTCCAGGATATAGAATCTTCAGGAGAGACAGAGAGCAGGGAAAAACGGGAGGGGGTGTTGCAGTATTAATCAAAGAATCTATTTCTGCTGTAAGAAGGGATGACATATTAGCGGGTTCCTCAAATGAGGATATTTGGGTGGAATTGAGAAATACAAAAGGGGGCATGCACCTTACTGGGTGTATAGTACAGACCCCCAAACAGTCAGAGGGAAATAGAAGAACATATTTGTAGGCAAATCTCGGGGGGGGGGGGGAGGGGGGTGAAAACAACAGGGTAGTAATAGTAGGGGATTTCAACTTCACGAATATTGATTGGGATAGCCAAAGTGTCAAGGGCCCAGAGGGTGCAGAGTTCCTAAGGGTCATCCAGGAGGGCTTTTTGAGCCAATATGTTGAAAGTCCAACAAGAGAGGGGGCGTTATTGGACTTAATCTTGGGAAATGAGGCCGGACAGGTGGCTGAAGTGTCAGCAGCAGAGCGCTTTGGTGACAGTGATCACAATTCAGTGATATTTAAGGTGGTAATGGAAAAGGATAAAGAGGGACCAGAGGGAAAATTTCTAAATTGGGGCAAGGCCGATTTTAATCTGATAAGGCAGAAGTTGGCCCTGGTGGACTGGGATCAGCTTCTCATGGGGAGGACCGCATCAGAACAGTGGGAGTTATTCAAATGAATAATTGAAAAAGTACAGAGGAAGCATGTTCCCCTAAAGTTTAAGGGTGGGACAAACAAGTCCAAAGAACCTTGGATGTCGAACGATATAGTAGGATTGATTCGAAAAAAAGGGGGGCTTTTGGAAGGCATAAAGAACTTAAGGCACAGGCATCATTAGAGGAATACAGAAGGTGTAGGGCGGTTCTTAAAAAAGAAATTAGGAGAGCAAAAAGGGGCCATGAGATAGCACTAGCGGGCAAAATAAAAGAAAATCCCAAAGTGTTCTATAAGTATATCAAGGGTAAGAGGATAACGAGGGAGAGTGGGGCCCATCAGGGACCATAGTGGAAAGCTGTGTGTGGAGCCAGAGGATGTAGGAGATGTTTTAAATGATTTTTGTGCATCTGTTTTTACGAGGGAGGAGGGCGATGCGGATTTAGAAATGGAGCAGGAGGGTTGTGATGTTCTTGAGCATATTGCTATTGACAGGGAGGCGGTGCTGGAGGCTCTGGCAGGCTTAAAAGTGGATAAGTCTCCGGGCCCTGACGAGATGTATCCCAGGATGCTGAGAGAGGCAAGGGAGGAGATTGCTGGGGCTCTGGAACAAATTTTCAGAGCCTCTCTTGCAACAGGGGATGTACCGGAGGACTGGAGGATAGCTAATGTGGTGCCATTATTTAAAAAGGGCAGTAGGGATAAACCTGGGAACTACAGACCGGTGAGTCTGATATCGGTGGTGGGGAAGCTGCTAGAAAAGATTCTGAGGGACAGAATCAGTCTTCAATTGGAGGATCGAGGGTTAATTAAGGATAGTCAACATGGCTTTGTTAATGGAAGGTCGTGACTGACTAACTTGATTGAATTTTTTGAAGGGGTGACCAAGGAGGTAGATGGGGGTAGTGCAGTGGATGTGGTATACATGGATTTCAGTAAGGCCTTTGACATGGTCCCACACAGGAGACTAGTCAAGAAGGTAAGAGCCCATGGGATCCACGGCACCTTGGCAAAATGGATAAAAAACTGGCTTAGTGACAGAAGGCAGAGGGTGATGGTAGAAGGTTGCTTCTGTGACTGGAGGCCGGTGTCCAGTGGGGTGCCGCAGGGATCGGTGTTGGGTCCCTTACTGTTTGTAATCTTCATTAATGATCTGGATGTCAACGGACAGGGCATGATCAGCAAGTTTGCAGATGACACAAAGTTAGGGGTGGTGGTGAATAGCGAGGAACGGATCTGCAAGCTGCAGGAAGATATAGATGAGATGGTCAGATGGGCGGAGCATTGGCAGATGGAATTTAATCCTGAAAAGTGCGAGGTGATGCACTTTGGCAGAAATAACTTGCAGAGGGAGTACACCATGAATGGAAGGAACCTAGGGAACACAGGGGTACAGAGGGACCTTGGAGTACAGGCACACAAGTCCTTGAAGGCAGCAGGACAGTTGGACAGGGTGGTCAAAAAGGCATATGGGTTACTGGCCTTCATTAGCCGGGGCATCGAATATAAATGTAGGGGGGTAATGATGGAATTGGACAGAACACTGGTGGGGCCGCAGCTGGAGTATTGTTTACAGTTCTGGTCACCACATTATAGAAAGGATGTGATAGCTTTGGAGAGGGTGCAGAGGAGATTCAACAGGATGCTGCCAGGGATGAAGGGCCTGGGCTATGAGGAGAGACTGAGCAGACTGGGGTTGTTTCCCCTGGAGCAGAGAAGGCTGAGAGGGGACATAATCGAGGTGTACAAGATGATGAGGGGCATAGATAAGGTAGATGGCGGGGAACTTCTTCCACTGGTGGAAGGTTCAACAACGAGGGGACATAGATACAGGGTAAGGGGAGGGAGGTTTCGGGGGGATGTGAGAAAGAACTTTTTCACCCAGAGGGTGGTTGGAGTCTGGAACTCACTGCCTGGGGTGGTGGTGGAGGCGGGAACACTCACAACGTTTAAGAGGCATTTGGATGTGCACTTGAAATGCTACAACATTCAGGGCTACGGTCCAATTGCAGGGAAATGGGATTAAAATTAGACTGTGTTTGGTAACGGGCGGCGCGGACACGATGGGCCGAAGGGCCTCTTTCTGTGCTGTAGGACTCTATGACTCTATGACTCTATGAGCAGGCCGTTCGGCCCTTCGAGCCTGCACCGCCATTCAATATGATCATGGCTGATCATCCAACTCAATATCCAGTACCTGCCTTCTCTCCATACCCCCTGATCCCTTTAGCCACAAGGGCCACATCTAACTCCCTCTTAAATATAACCAATGAACTGGCCTCAACTACCTTCTGTGGCAGAGAATTCCACAGATTCACCACTCTCTGTGTGAAAAAAAACGTTCTCATCTCGGTCCTAAAAGACTTCCCCCTTATCCTTAAACTGTGACCCCTTGTTCTGGACTTCCCCAACATCGGGAACAATCTTCCTGCATCTAGCCTGTCCAACCCCTTAAGCAACGGGGGAAATAAAAGAATATTGCTAAAGACTCAATCTCGGCACAATATTTGGTTTGAAGTAAATTTACTTTGTGAATTTGGAAGGCATGTTGCCCCTCTGAGCGATCGACCTTCTAAACCCATCAGATCTAAATGAAAGGCAAGACTAAAACGTGCACTGTATTGCGCTCGGAATATCTCTGGAATTTAACATTCAGCCAAGAATGTCCATATTGCCTATCAAAGCCGATAGGGTTAGACCACAAGACCGTAACACGTAGCAGCAGGATTAGGCCATTCGGGCCATCGAGTCTACATTCCCATTCACAAGTTCACAGGTCGCAGGAGTATAATTAGGCCATTCGGACCATCGGGTCCACTCCTCCATTCAATCATGGTTGATCTCTACCTCCCAATCCAATTTTCCTGCCTTCTCCCCATAACCCTTGACACCCGTTCTAATCCAGAATGTGTCTATCTCTGCCTTAAAAATGTCCACTGACTTGGCCTCCACAGCCCTCCGTGGCAATGAGGTCCACAGATTAACTACCCATTGACTGAAGAGGTTCCTCCTCATCTCCTTTCTAAAAGGGCGCCCTTTAATTTTGAGGCTATGACTGGTCCTAGAGTCTCTTACCAGTGGAAACATCCTTTCCACATCCACTCTATCTATGCCTTTCATTGTTCTGTAAATTTTAATGAGATCCCCCCTCAATCTTCTAAACTCAATTATTTGATATTCGATCATAGCTGATCTATTTTCCCTCTCTACCCCATTCTCCTGACTTCTTATAATCTTTCACGCCCTTATTCATCAAAACACATCAAGCTCTGCTTTAGAAATAGACAATAGACAATAGACAATAGGTGCAGGATGAGGCCACTCGGCTGATCATTCTCCATCAGTACCCCGTTCCTACCTTCTCCCAATACCCCATGACTCCGCTATCCTTAAGAGCTCTATCTAGCTCTCTCTTGAATGCATTCAGAGAATTGGCCTCCACTGCCTTTTGAGGCAGTGAATTCCACAGATTCACAACTCTCTGACTGAAAAAGTTTTTCTCATCTCTGTTCTAAATGGCCTACCCCTTATTCTTAAACTGTGTTGTTCTGGATTCCACTAACATTGGGAACATGTTTCCTGCCACTAACATGCCCAACCCCTTAATAACCTTATACGTTTCGATAAGATCCCCTCTCATCCTTCTAAATTCCAGTGTATACAAGCTTAGTCGCTCCAGTCTTTCAACATACGACAGTCCCGCCATTCCGGGAATTAACCTAGTAAACCTACGCTGTACGCCCTAAATAGCAAGAATATCTTTCCTCAAATTTGGAGACCAAAACTGCACACAGTACTCCAGGAGCGGTCTCACTAGGGCCCTGTACAACTGCAGAAGGACCTCTTTGCTCCTATACTCAACTCCTCTTGTTATGAAGGCCAACATTCCATTGGCTTTCTTCACTGCCTGCTGTACCTGCATGCTTCCTTTCAGTGACTGATGCACTAGGACACCCTCTTAGCCTCCCTCTTGGACATAGCCGTCTGTGGCAATGGATTCACCACTCTCCGGCTAAAGAAATTCTTCCTCATCTCCATGACAAAGGAACCTCCTTCTATTATGAGGCAATGCCTTCTGGATCTCGAATCTCCAACGACTGGAAACCATCCCTTCCACGTCTACTTTCTCTTGGCCTTTCATTCTCCGGTAGATTTCTGATATATATGTATACCCTCACATCCTTATAAACTCCAGCGAGTAAAAGCCCAAGGCCATGAAACTCTCCTTTTAAGTTAACCCAATCAGCCCAGGGATTAGTCTCGTAACCATCCTCTGGACTTTCCCAGAATCCGCCCTGAGATATGGGGCCTACAACAGCTCGCGATATTTCAAATGTGGCCTCACCAGCGCCTTAAAACGCCGCAGAATTGCATCCAATCTTATACATTTTAATCCCCAAGAAATGGATGCTCGCTTTGCATTTCCCGCCCTTACCACCGACTCGACCTGCAAATTAACCCATTGGGAATCCTGGTCATCTAAGTCTCCGTGCACCTCCAATTTCCGACCCCTCTTCCTGTTCAGAAAGTTGTCCATGCCTTTATTACGACGACAATGGTGCACGACCATACACTTGGCGACGCTGGGAACAGAGAGAGGGGGTGGGTGGGGGTAGAAAGAGAGCGGGGGAGACAGGAGACTGGCAGGGCGACATGAGAAACGGGGACGGGGCAGGGAGAGGGATGGGAGGGGAGGGGTGAAAGGGAAAAGTGGGAAGGGAGAGAGGGAAAGAGGGAGAGAGAACATTGCAGGAAAGAGAAGGAAAAATGGAGAGTACACCGCAAAGGAAAGAGTGACTTTTGGGGGGAGTGGGTGGTAAATAAAACGTGGGGGTGGGCAGGGGGAGTTATTGAATCTAAAAACAGCAAAATAGAACGGGAAATGTCGAGGAAAATGGGAGAGAAAAGTACAGATTAAGCCCAAATACAACGTCGCTGACTGGGGGAAATGAAGCCGATTCCAGTGGAAAAAAAGAGAGTGAGCGCGAAGGGGAACGAAGGGAAGAGTGCGTCATAGAGAAAGGGTCAAACCATCAAAGCCCCCGGGTGCTGTCTGTACGGAGTTTGTACGTTCTCCCCGTGACCGCGTGGGTTTTCTCCGAGATCCCACACTCCAAAGACGTACAGTTATGTAGATAAATTGGCTTGGTGTATGTGGAAATTGTCCCAATTGTGTTTAGGACATTCTTAATGTGTTCTGGGTGTCTCGCAGGTCGGATCGGACTCGGTGGGCCGAAGGGCCTGTTTCCTCTAAACTAATCTAAACAAAATTATTGTGTAGGAAGGAAATGCAGGTATTGGTTTTAACCGAAGATAGGCACAAAATGCTGGATTAACTCAACGGGACAGGCAGCATCTCTGGAGAGAAAGGGTGTATGACGATTAGGTTGGAGACCTTTCTTCAGACTGAACTGAATTATTGCTTCATCTGTTTGTTTAAAGTACCACAACTAATGCTAGTCATTGGGCAACTTGATTATCCCACTGGAGAGTTTCCTGGGGTACAAATAAGGGATTGGATTGAAGCCTTTTGATCAGACCGTGTTTCCCAATCGCTCACGGAGATGGGTCGATTAATCCTGGACGAAATTAGATCGATTTACTTTCCAATTCTCGTGGCGTTTGGCGTTCCATGTAAGCCCTTCTTATCGCTTGTCAATGTTTCCAAATGTCACCACCGGAGTTCATTCGCGGTTTGTTTTGACAGGGTTGTTATCAATGGCCGTCATTATCGGCATCGGTGTGTTCAAACTCAGTGCAAAATTCTCAACACACTTAAGGTTCCTCTACCCTGAGAGCAGTCAAGAATTTCAGACTCTTTAATCGGAGTTTAAGTGTATTGGGGGATAGAAAGGTAGAAACATCGAAACTTGGTTGATCATCTAAAATCAGTACCCCGTTTCTGCTTTTTACTCCAGATCCCTTGATTCATTTAACGTTAAGAGCTCTATCTAACTCTCTCTTGAAAAGATCCAATGAATTGGCCTCCGGTGGCAGAGAATTCCACAGATTCACACCTCCCTGGTTGTTTTCCTCATCTCAGTCCTAGATGGCCTACCCATTATTCTTAAACTGTGATCGGGACTCTCAGATTTCGCTTCGTGAGGAAACAATAATGGATATCCACTTGCTGTCGTTGGCTCCTGCTCTGGGCCTGGCGAGGATGCGGCTCCCACAGAGCCGGGAGACAACCTGTATCTGCATCCGAGCAGTGAAAGGCCTGGATAGAGTGGATGTGCAGAGGATGTTTCCACTAGTGGGAGAGTCGGGGACTGGAAGTCATATCCTCAGACGTTCCTTTAGGAAGGACATGAGAAGGAGCTTCTTTCGTCAGAGGGTGGTGAATCTGTGGAATTCTTTGCCACAGACGGCTGTGGAGGGCAAGCCAATGGATATTTTTAAAGCAGAGATAGATTCTTGATTAGTATGGGCGTCAGTGGTTATGGGGAGAAGGCTGTAGAATGGGGTTAGGAGGCAGGTACGCTAACTAATCAAGACCCTGTTTGGTGACTATGGGTGACCTGCAGGTGTTATCGCGGGGATTGTTGGTGAAGATTTGATTAAACGGCTGGGTTAACGATGTGGTGAATTGGAAACCATGGAAGGGAAACTGAGTCTTCATTTCCTACACTGATGGTCTGTAAATCTGAACTCGGTGATAGAAAACAATCGCTGAAAATTCTTACACAATCGGCGCACAAAGGACCACACGGTGGCGCAGCGGTAGAGTTGCTCCCTCACGGCGCCACAGACACGGGTTCGATCCTGATTACGGAAACTGTCAGTACGGAGTTTGTATGTTTTCCCCGTGACCTACGTGGGTTTTCTCCGAGAACTTCGGTTTCCTCCCACGCTCCAAAGATCTACAGGTTTGTAGGTTAATTAGCTTTGTGTAAATGTAAAATGTCCATGAATGGAGCAGACTCCGTGGGCCGAAGTCAACAGTTTCTGCGCTGTATCTCTCAACTAAACTAAACTAAACTAAACTAAACTAAATTAACTAAAGTAAACAATCTGTGAACAGTAATTCACTGGCTGTGAAGCTGCCGCACTATTAAACATGTATCTTAATTTTTCCCATCCTATAATATCAGTATTATTCTTGACCCAATTTGGAACTTCAAACTTTGGGCGAACCTATGCTTTTCCATAATTAGTGCAAAGCTAAATGAATTGTGGAAACTGGTTCATAAGTTCACATGTTCATTGGCGAAAGGAGTAGAATTAGGCCATTTGGCTCGTCAAGTCTACTCCGCCTTTCGATCGTGGCTGACCTATCTCTACCTCCTTACCCCATTCTCCTGCCTTGTCCCCAAAACCACCGACATCTGTACTACTCGAGAATCTATCTATCTCGGCCTTTAAAGATCGGCATCTGTGACGAGTAGAAACGTGTTCACATTCTCGCCCGGTGAATCTCAGATCTCACATCAACCATTGTCACTGTTGTCTGAAGTGTGTCTGTCTGCCCTATTGTCTATTTGGCCAGCGAGGAATGGACAATGCATTGTATGTTGGAGAAAGTGTCCACACATAATGTACACGGCGGCGTTAACGACGCTCGACTTATTCTTCCAAACCTCCATGTTGTGTCCTGATGTGTCCATTTACCCGCCCGCGCACTTGCCTTCTTTCTCCGATTCAAATAGTTTATCTACCGCTATAATCACCCAGGCATCAAATGCCTTTCTGGAGAATGGAAACCAGCCAATTCACTGGATGAATTTAAGGGGGAGTTAGATAGAGCTCTAAGAGCTAGTGGAATCAAGGGATATCGGGAGAAGGCAGGCACAGGTTACTGATTGTGGATGTTCAACCATGAACACAATGAATGGCGGTGCTGGCTCGAAGGGCCAAATTACCTCCTCCTGCACCTATTTTCTATGTGTCAATGTTTCTATGAAACGGGAGACTTGAGGAGATAGAGCGTCGGAGCATCTCAATGAAGTGGTGGTGGTGGAACAAGGGGAGGGGAAGCGAGTAAAGAGATTTGTTGGAACTCAAGATGAGCTGCCATGGTATTTTAGTTTTATGTATTAAATCATGAAGTTGGGTGTTGCCGGCACCCATCGCCCGCGCCGTCGTTTTAGTGGGATTGAAACCCTGAGAATGCTGATCTCACGACAGACTTCCATCATTGGCAGACGCTTTCTCCTTCACCTGTCCCAGTCACTAGCTCGTGGACCACGTTTCTCACGTTTCCATTTCTTCCTTGCAGCGAACATTCTGACGGTGGCGATTGTGATCCGGGGAAGGTGCGGACTTTCCAAATGCATCAGCCGCTACCTGTTGTCCATGGCACTCGCCGACCTCATGGTCCTGATCGTGAACGTCAATGTCCATCGGATTCAGCGCATGTACTTCCCAGGGTCATTCCTGGACTTCACTCCAGTTTGCAGCCTCACCTTCTACCTGGGCGTGGTGTCCATTGATTGTTCTGTCTCGTTAACTGTCCTCTTCACCTTCGATAGGTTCATCTCCATTTGTTTCCAGAATTTTAAAGCGAAATACTGTACCGAGAAAATCGCGACTGCGATTATAACGTCAGTGTGCGTGATCAGCCTTGTACTGAACGCTGGTTTTTACTTTATATTTGAACCGGCAAAAGTAATTGACAATATACCAATGTTCTGTGTTATAAAATCCACCTTCTACACATCGCCACTCTGGGTGGCTTATTACTGGCTGCGGGTCGCATTGACCCCGTTGGTTCTGTGCTGATCGCGCTGCTCAACGCTCTGACTATCACACACATCACCCGGGCCAGCAGAGTCAGGAGGGAACTCCGGGGCAGCGGGAAGGGCGAGAGTCACAGTGACCCCGAGATGGAGAACCGAAGGAAATCCATCGTTTTACTGCTCGCCATCTCGGGCAGCTTCATCCTGCTGTGGGCGGTGAATGTGGTGCATCAAATCAGCATCAGTATCACCGATGCTGTTTTCTCCCGGAAAGATGTCACCACCATCTTCAACATCATTGGGATAGCCGGAGTCATGCTGCAGTCTTTGAGCTCCTGCGCCAACACAGTGGTTTACGCGGTGGCGCAGACCAAGTTCAGAGCTGAGATGGTGACTCTGATCACATCACCCTATGATTTGATGCATACTCTAACTAAGCTCTGCTTAAAGAAATGCATTTGAAATCCATCTCCCTTGTACTATTGACGGACAGTCGTACACCATCTGGCGTTGATCAGCGCAGCCGCGCAACTATCCTGTTTTCTGCGCAGTTGGCGCCCCGTTTCTCGAGCAGACGTTCCACTCTCTCGTCTAACGCCTACCCCAATCCCCCAGAAACTACTGGTACACCGAAGACCACCACGCTCTGCGAACACACAGTCTTCATGCTCTGGCTGAGATAACATAACCGCACTATGAGGTCAGTGTGGGTGATGTTGGTCCATCGTCTCTGCGAGGCTGTTCACAAGATGACAAATGGGAGACTTTTCACTACCTGTTCTACGAGTGTATGACATTAAGGGGCTCGACCCGAAATGTCACCCATTCCTTCTCTCCAGAGATGATACCTGTCCCGCTGAGTTGCTCCAGCGTTTTGTGTCTATCTCCGATGTAAACCAGCACCTGCCATTCCTTCCCACACTTTATTGTACCCATGTATCGTATCCTTTGTCTGGTTCGCGCGCAAAGACTTTTATTGACTCTCGCTAAACTTTGACAACGAGGAACCAATACCAATCCCTGTTGTCAGGGTGACTGTTCATCGGATTAAAAAACGAGAGGATCTGAATTGCACAGTCATACAGCGATAAAGCGTGGAAACAGGCCGTTCGGCCCAACTTGCGCACGCCGCTCAACATGTCCCACTTACATTAGTCCCATCTGCCCGCGTTTGGTCCATATCCCTCCAAACCTGTCCAATCTATGTACATGTCTAACTGCTTCTTAAACGTTGGGATAGTCCCTGCTTCAACCACCTCCTCTGGCAGATTGTGCCATTCACTCACCACCCTTTGTGTGAAAAAGGTCAACCTAAAGATTCCTATTAAATGTTTTCCGATTCACCTGTTCCATTTGTTGCACGTGTGCATGATCTGAAAGTGAGATTGTATGCTATCATTGCCTCTGAACGCAGGCGGGAACTGAACGCGCCCCAACTGCCCAATACCACACACACACACGCACACACACACACACACACACACACACACACACACACACACAGGGCATTTTTTCAATTTGCATTCGTGCGGGAGGTCCCGGGTATGGGCGCACCGGTGGAGTTGTTGCCTTACAGCGCCGGAGACCCGGATTCAATCCTGACTACGGGTACTCTCCGTGCGGAGTTTGTACGTTCTCCCCGTGACCTGCGTGGGTTTTCTCCGGGTGCTCCGGTTTCCTCCCACACTCCAAAGTCGTTCAGGTTTGTAGGGTTATTGGCTTGATTTCATTGTAAGTTGTCCCGAGTCTTCATGTAGGATAGTGTTCGTGTGCGGGGATCGCTGGTCGGCGCGGACTCGATGGGCCGAAAGGACTGTTTCCGCGCTCGCTCTCAAAATTAAACAAAAACAAATCATGTACAGGAGGCATCTCGACGACACACAACTGTGCATCAGACGGAAAAGATAAACGTGCACTTTAGTTCAGTTTAGTTTCGTTAAGTTTGAGATACATTGCATAATAATATCAACCTACACGCACTGGGGACTTTTTAAAACATTTTGTACCAAGCTAGTTAACCAATTAACCTTCGTACAGTGTGGGAAGAAACCGAAGATCTCGGAGAAAACCTAGCTAAATTCAAGGGCGGAATATCAGGCAGTGTTTGGAAAGCGGATCGACTTTTCCCTTTACAACTGGTTCACTTGACCTTCAGAAAACCTGCCAAATATCCCGCGGTTAAATCTACGAGGATCCTCATTGTTTGGATCTTGACTGTAGCTGCCTGTCTCCGTGACGGAAAATAGCATTCGACAAGGCAACCTGTTTCGTTATTCAATTAGATTATACTTGGTCCAATTTTGGCCTCCATAACAGTTAAACTTGTTCATTGAGCAAATTGCACATCCCACCTCTGTTCATCTACGTCTTGTATTTGTTCAATGACTCCACCCGGCAACTCACTGGACTGTGAATGCCGAAGAACTGCAATCCTGTCGGAGAAGATGTTCCTCGTCAATATGCTCTTAAGCATTAGTCTTGGTTTATTATTGCCACGTGTGCCGGGATACAGTGAACAATTTTGTTTCGTGTGCTATTCAGCGGACATTTACACATCAAATCAGACTCAAGTACAAATAGGAAATGCACAGATGACAATAGTGTTGAATCAAGTGCAGGAAAGAAGTGCAGATGCTGGTTTAAATCAAAGGTAGACACAAAATGCTGGAGTAACTCAGCGGGGCAGGCAGCATCTGTGGAGAGAAAGAATGGGTGACGTTTCTGGTCGAGACCCTTCAGATTCTTCAGTGGAATCTAGTGGTACTGCGTCGGGCAAGTGCAGGTAGAAAAATGCAAGCACTGCAATGAGGTAGGCTGGGAGATCGGGATTACAACTTTCGATTATAGTCTTACTTTCACAGTCCAGAGACGGTTTTTCTTTCTGGCAAATTATTTCCTTAATTGATAGAGAAAGTAAGAAGGGCACACTGCCTCAACAGAGGACTAAAAATCAGCAGGCTCAGCATTGAAATAATTGCTTGTAGGTGTAGAGTTCACTGGCCAAAAAGGGTTTGTAGGTGTTTGTAGGTGTAGAGTTCACTGGCCAATTAGGGCTTCTGGCCAGAAGCCCTAATCACATTTACACTGGACATGCTGCCTGACCCGCTGGGGGTCCTGACACGTTGCTGGAAGGTGGATTTACCTTGTCTGTTTTTTGACTGACTGATATGATGGGCTGAATGACCTCCTTCTATGATTATACTTTGCAATGTACTGGATGAGGTTTTATATTCCAGTTGCCTATACTTCAAATTATTAAGTTAAAAGGGTTGAAAATTGTGAACTGAGAAAGACAGGAAAACTCCCCAATGAAACTCCCCAAGGGCGGCACGGTAGCTCAGCGGTAGAGTTGCTGCTTTACAGCGAATGCAGCGCCGGAGACGCAGGTTCGATCCTGACTACGGGTGCTGCACTGTAAGGAGTTTGTACGTTCTCCCCGTGACCTGCGTGGGTTTTCTCCGAGATCTTCGGTTTCCTCCCACACTCCAAAGACGTACAGGTATGTAGGTTAATTGGCTGGGTAAAGGTAAAAATTGTCCCTAGTGGGTGTAGGATAGTTTGAATGTGCGGGGATCGCTGGGCGGCACGGACTTGGTGGGCCGAAAAGGCCTGTTTCCGGCTGTATATATATGATATGATATGATATGATATGATATGATTATGTGAGGTCTGTTCAAGGCTGATTAACAACGGACAAGTCTCTGTTCTTGTAAGTGGAGACCACTGATTCTGTAACTATTCATTCTAGTTTTCGGTAACACGAGAATTAGAAAAATTATCTGGTCGCTCTCTATCGGAATCTTTCAATGTTTTAATAATATCACCTCCCATTCTTCTCAACGACAATGAGCCCGGAGCACTCAACTTTTCTTAACTTGGCACCCCCCTCCTCCCCCGCACCCCCCTGAAAATAACAGTGTGAACATTCTCATCTCGGTCCTAAAAGACTTTCCCCTTATCCTTAAAATGTGACCCCTTGTTCTGGACTTCCCCAACATCGGAAACAATCTTCCTGCATCTAGCCTGTCCAACCCCTGTACAACTGCAGCAGAACCTCCCTGCTCCTATACTCAAATACCCTCGCTATGAATGCCAACATACCATTCGCTTTCTTCACTGCCTGCTGCACCTGCATGCCTACTTTCAATGACTGGTGTACCACGACACCCAGGTATCGTTGCATCTCCCCTTCTCCTAATCGGCCACCATTCAGATAACAGTCTGCTTTCCTGTTCTTGCCACCAAAGTGGATAATCTCACATTTATCCACATTATACTGCATCTGCCATGCATTTGCCCACTCACCTAACCTATCCAAGTCACGTTGCAGCCTCCTAGCATCCTCCTCACAGCTAACACTGCCCCCCAGCTTCGTGTCATCCGCAAACTTGGAGATGTTGCATTCAATCCCCTCGTCCAAATCATAAATATATATTGTAAATAGCTGGAGTCCCAGCACTGAGCCTTGCGGTACCCCACTAGTCAATGCCTGGCATTCTTAAAAGGACCCGTTTATTCCTACTCTGCTTCCTGTCTGCCAGCCAGTTCTCTATCCACATCAATACTGAACCCACAATACCGTGTGCTTTAAGTTTGCATACTAATCTCTTATATGGGACCTTGTCGAAAGCCTTCTCGAAGTCCAGATATAACACATCCACTGGTTCTCCCTTATCCACTCTACTAGTTACATCCTCGAAAAATTCTGTAAGATTCGTCAAACATGATTTACCTTTCATAAATCCATGCTGAATTTGTCCAATGATTTCACCACTTTCCAAATGTGCTGCTATCCCATCTTTAATAACTGACTCTAGCATTTTCCCCACTACCGATGTTAGACTAACTGGTCTGTAATTCCCCGTTTTCGCTCTCCCTCCATTTTTGAAAAGTAGGGTTACATTAGCTACCCTCCAATCCTCAGGAGCTACTCCAAAATCTAAAGAGTTTTGAAAAATTATCACGTTCCCGCCATCTCCCCATACCCCCTGACTCCGCTATCCTTAAGAGCTCTATCCAGCTCTCCCTTGAAAGCATTCAAAGAACTGCCCTCCGCTGCCATCTGAGGCAGAGAATTCCACAGATTTTCAACTCTCTGACTGAAAAAGTTTTTCCTCATCTCTGTTCCAAATGGCCTACCCCTTATTCCTAAACAATGGCCCCTGGTTCTGGACTCCTCCAAAATTGGGAACATGTTTCCTGCCTCTAACGTGTCCAACCCCTTAATAATCTTATATGTTTCAATAAGATCCCCTCTCATCCTTCTAATTTCCAGAGTATACAAGCCTAGTCGCTCCAGTCTTTCAACATACGACAGTCCCGCCATTCCGAGAATTAACCTCGTAAACCTACGCTGCACGCCCTCAATTGCAAGAATATCCTTCCTCAAATTTGGAGCCCAAAACTGCACATAGTACTCCAGGTGCGGTCTCACTAGCTGCAGAGGGACCTCTTTGCTCCTATACTCAACTCGTCTTGTTATGAAGGCCAACATTCCATTGGCTTTCTTCACTGCTTGCTCTACCTGCATGCTTCCTTTCAGTGACTGATGCACTACGATACGCAGATCTCGTTGTACGTCCCCTTTTCCTAACTTGACATCATTCAAATAATAATCTGCCTTTCTGTTCTTACCACCAAAGTGTCTAACCTCACACTTATCCACATTCAACTGCATCTGCCATGCATCCGCCCACTCACACACCCTGTCCAAGTCACCCTGCAACCTCATAGCATCTTCCTCACAGTTCACCCTGCCACCCAGCTGTGTGCGATCTGCAAATTTGCTAGTGTTACTTTTAATCCCTTCATCCAAGTCATTACTGTATATTGTAAATACCTGCGGTCCCAGCACCGAGCCTTGCGGTACCCCACTAGTCACTGCCTGTCATTCTGTAAGGGACCCATTTATCCCCACTCTTTGCTTTCTGTCTGCCAACCATTTTTTAGGTGTACCCTACTCCAATACCAGGTGCTCTAATTTTGCACACTAATCTGCTATGTGGGACCTTGTCAAAGGCTTTCTGAAAGTCAAGGTGCACTACGTCCACCCGCTCTCCCCTGTCCATTTTCCTAGTTACATCCTCAAAAAATTCCAGAAGATTAGTCAAGCATGATTTCCCCTTCGTAAATCCATGCTGATGAAACGATCTTGTTACTGCTATCCAAATGCTCCGCAATTTCGTCTTTTATAATTGACTCCAGCATCCTCCCCACCACTGATGTTAGACTAACTGCTCTATAATTTCCTTTGTGCTCTCTCGCTCCTTTCTTAAAAAGTGGGATAAAATTAGCTTCCCTCCAATCCACAGGAACTGATCTTGAATCTATAGAACATTGGAAAATGATCACCCATGCGTCCACGATTTCTAGAGCCACCACCTTAAGTACCCTGGGATGCAGACCATCAGGCCCTGGGGATTTATCAGCCTTCAGTCCCATCAGTCTACCCAACACAATTTCCTGCCTAATGTGAATTTCCGTCAGTTCCTCCGTCACCCTAGGATCTCTGACCACTAGAACATCTGAGAGATTGTTTGTATCTTCCTTAGTGAAGACAGATCCAAAGTACCGGTTCAACTCGTCTGCCATTTTCCTGTTCCTCGTAATAAATTCCCCTGCTTCTGTCTTCAAGGGACCCACACTTGCCTTGACTATTTTTCCCCTCTTCATATACCTAAAGAAGCTTTTACTATCCTCCTTTATATTATTGACCAGCTTAACTTTTCTCCCCGTATTGCCTTTTTAGTTATCTTCTGTTGCTCTTTAAAAGACTCCCAATCCTCTGGCTTCCCGCTCTTCGTTACTATGTTATACTTATTCTCTTTTATTTTTATGCTGTACTTGACTTCCCTTGTTAGCCACGGGTGCCTCTTACTCCCCTTAGAATCTTTCCTCCTCTTTGGCATGAATTGATCCTGCAACTTCTGCATTATTCTCAGGAATACCTGCCATTGCTGTTCCACCGTCTTCCCTGCTCGGGTCTCTTTCCAGTCAAATCTGGCCTCATGCCTCTGTAATCCCTTTTGCTATATTGTAATACTGACACTTCCGCTTTTCCCTTCGCCCACTCAATGTGTAGATTTAAACTTATGATCACTGCCTCCTAATGGCTCTTTTACTTTGAGTTCCCTTATCAAATCAGGTTCATTACACAACACTAAATCCAGAATTGCCTTCTCCCTGGTAGGCTCCAGTACCAGCTGTTCTAAGAATCCATCTCGGATGCACTCCACAAACTCCCTTTCCTGGGGTCCAGTACCAACCTGATTTTTCCAGTCTACCTGCATGTTCAAATCTCCCCCAACCACCATTACATTTTCGACATGCCAATTTTAGCTCTTGATTCAAGTTGCACACTGTGTCGAGGCTACTGTTTGGGGGCCTGTAGATAACTCCCATTCGGGTCTTTTTACCCTTACAATTCCTAATTTCTATCCATACTGATTCTACATCTCCTGATTCTATGTCACCCCTTGCAAGGGAGTGAATATCATTCCTTACCAACAGAGCACCCCCACCCCCTCTGCCCACCTGTCTTTTCAAATGCCCCGGGTGAAGGTACGGTGGGGATTGGGCAGCGTGAAGGAGAAATGAGGAATACGCAGAGTGAAGATGTACTGGGGACTAGGCAGAGTGAAGGCACTGTATGATCCTGCCAAGGTGAAAGTGTAGTGGGTGAAATTCAAAATTGGCCGGTTGAAACTGCAGTAGAAACGACACTCGGAGACGGTGGGTCTGGTTTTGTGCAAGCCGAAGGTACGTTCTTAACTTCATAACTGACACGAGCAGAATTAGTCTACTCCGCCATTCAATCATGGCTGATCTATCTCTCCAAAACCCCATTCTCCTGCCTGCTCCCCATAACCACTCACAACCAGACTAATCAAGAATCCACTGTATCCACTGTGTTGGTCGAATGACTGATAGAAGTGGGTTGATTGGAGGCTGGGTTTTGACACGGCCGAGTGAGGACGTGCTCCGAGCTTCTCCACTGAACCTTCATATATTTATCTACAAATATAGCCATTTGACTCTAAAAAAAGAACACAGTGTCGTGGTAAACTACAATCAACTCATTCTCGATGCCCAGAAGGATTAAGACACGCGGGGAGAGCAGTAAATTAACTAAACAGATCGATAACTATCTGTTGGCCGCCAGCCAAACAGCAGATAAGATGGCGGAGGGTGCGGAGCTAAGTACAGCGGACGAAATGATTAACACTATCCGCACCGAAGTGAAAGCCCTACAAGCGGAGATAATGGCTGAGTTTCGTGCAACAGCTCTAACTATGCGGGAAGAAGTGGTTAAAGAACTGCGCTCCACATTGACCTCACTACAAACAACAGTAGCCGACCATGCTAACAAAATCTCTGCACTGGAAGACTCACAGAACGATGTTACGGATAGGCTAGCGGAGCTTGAGACCCGGTGCGCTTCCCTAGCGTCAGATAACATTAAGCTCAAGGCTGCGGTGGATAACCAAGAAAATCGCTCCCGTCGTCAGAACTTACGCATTGTAGGAACTTACTACCTGAGGGCGAGGAGGGCAACAACCCTACAGCATTCATGGGTCCTTTTCTGAGGGAACTCCTGGGTGAGGGAGCTTTGACCACCACACCGGTTGTTGATAGAGCGCACCGCACCGCACCTTCGTGGCCAAGCCACCTCCGGGCCAGCCTCCGAGAGCGATGCTGGTGCGGTTGCACTACTACCAGACGAAGAAGAGGATTCTCCGCGCATTTCGTGAATGTAGTCAGCTGTCCTATCATGGGAAAAGGATCCACATATTTCCGGACTATTCTGCCGCACTTGCCCGACGCAGAACGGAGTTTAAGGTCGTGAAAGCACAACTCCACCAGGCGGGTGTGAAGTTCGGTCTGATTTACCCTGCTAAGTTACGGCTAACTTTCCAGGGGTCCACCCACACGTTCGACAGTCCCGGGGCTGCGCTCCTCTTCTGCCGGACTTCTATACAACCTGCGACGGAGCGACCGGGCGACAGAGAATGTAGTATCCTTTTCAAACACTGATCACTGTATCTAGACTGTTTAATTTCAGGGAAACAGAACTCTAAGAGAAGCTTTTTCTTTACTGACTCTCAGGGCTAGATAATTTTTAAAGTTCTGCAGTAACTTGTTGCAAACAGCTCAGTTGGTTGTCTCTATTTTACTCAGAATCAGTGACATGTTTGTGATTTACCTCTGACCAACTGTTGTACCTGACTATGTTTACTGTCCATTAGAGTTATGGTTAGATGTTAAGTTTATTTTTGTTAATGGTTCAGTGGAGTTACTCTGTTAGTTTTATGACAGAGAACGTCTGTGTTTCTTTACACAAGCGTTTGTTGTGACAGGGGTTTGGGTTCAAGGTGCCTTAGTTGGGAAGGTGCCAAGGGGTGGGGATAGGTGGGATGTGGGGGGGGGGGGGTGGATGGTGAGGGGGGGTTAGACTGGGAGCAGTGATATGGTTTTTCTTTTTTCTTTTTGTTTTGTGGGGGGGTGTTTTTTTTGTTTTGTCCCTCCCCCACGTGTGTGTATACCTAGGCTACTTTATGGCGGCGGACACGGTTAAGTATTGTCTCTCCTATATTTCAAATGGCTGACTTAACTACGACTCACAAGAGTGTTCATTTTGTTTCCTGGAACGTCAAAGGTTTAAACAAGGCTACTAAACTAAATCGAATAATGTCTCATGTGCAACATTTAAAAGTATATATATGTTTTCTACAAGAGACACACTTATGTGCCTCAGGTGTCTCAAGACTCAAAAGGGGATGGGTTGGACATTTATTTCATTCTAAGTTTAATTGCAAAGCCAGGGGCACTGCAATTTTAATTAATAAAAATATTACTTTTAAACTATTGAGCTCTATTACTGATCCCAATGGACGTTATGTTATTGTATCAGGTGTCATCCAAAACACTCCCGTAGTCCTTGTTCGCGTATACGCACCAAATTGGGATGATAGTCAGTTTATCTCTAAGTTATTTTCTACATTACCCGTTCTTGACAATAGTTTTTTAATTATAGGGGGGGGGGGGGGGACTTTAATATGGTTTAAGGTATAGCTCTTGATAGATCATCCACCAAGGACTATGTCCCTTCCAACTCTGCCAGGGTTTTGGCCTCATGCTGAACAGCTCGGCCTAACCGACCCCTGGAGGTTCTTCTTTCCATCAGACAAAGCATATTCTTTTTTTTCTCATCCCCACCATACATACTCTCGGATAGATTTCTTTCTTGTGGACGACAGACTTTTATCAAACCTTAAGTCATCTGAGTACCACAGCATTGTTATATCCGACCACGCCCCCAATTCTAAGGAGATCAATTTATTAAAAAGCTATGTTCCATCGAGGCAGTGACACTTTAATTCCCCAATGCTATTTGATAAGATATTCTTTTTTAAAAAATATTTTATTTAATTTTTAACAGAACCCATACGTTATACATTATACATTTCATAGTAAACAATAGTCACTAACCTATAACTTCGATTATACACGTATTGTTCTGTATTTTCTCCCCTCCCCCCCACCCCCCCCCCCCCGCCCCCCCCCCCCCCGCCCCCCCCCCACCCCTCAGTTGAAAAGAAAGAAAAAGAAAAAGTAGAAGAAAGAAAGAAAGAAAGAAACCTGGAGTCCCGAGGGGGTCACTTCCGAGTAATTTCTTTTAAAATTCTTGCTAGGTAACAAGGCAATCCTGAATTTAAGTACTTCCTATTCTTAATCCTAACTTTGCCATGAATGGGTTCCACACCTTCAAAAAGAAGTCGTATCCATTTCTCAGATTATACGTTGCTTTTTCTAATGGGATACAACTCCGCATTTCTGCATGCCATCTTTCGAATCTTATTTCATTTTGTTCTTTCCATGTAACCGCAACACATTTTTTGGCTACTGCTAATGATATTTTAAGAAATCTTTCCTGATGTTTATCGAGACTTAGCTTTGGTGTTATTCCTTTTGTATCTCCTAGCATAAACAACCTTGGATCCATTGGTATAATCTTATTCATCAATTGCTCTAAAAACTTTTTTAGGTCTTGCCAAAAAGGAGTTACCTTCTGACATGCCCATGTAGAGTGTATAAAAGTGCCCACTTCTTGGTTGCATCTAAAACACCTTTCAGTTGAATTTAGTTTAAATTTATTTAATTTTTCCGGGGTTAAATATAGTTGCTGCAAAAAATTATACTGTACTAAGCTGTATCTCACATTAATAGTATTTTTCATAATATCTAGACACAGTCTTTCCCAACTTGGTTCATCAATAATAATATTAAGATCTGTTTCCCATCTTTGTCTTGCTTTATTAATTCCTATCTTTGGACTAGCTATCTGTAGTAGTTTATACATTGATGATATAATTTTTTTAATTCCCTTACCCTGAATCAAGGATTCGATTCCTTTAATCTGAAATAGAGACATTGAATTTCCTAACTTTTCCCTTAAAAAAGATTGTAATTGATAATAGAAGAAAATACTATTCCCTGGAATTTGATATTTATTTCTCAATTGAGAAAATGTCAAAAAGATATTCCCTTCATAGCAATCTCCTATATTTTTAATACCCTTCTGTTCCCAGAGTTGTAGTATTTGATTATTCCAAGCAAACGGCAATAATCCATTTTTTACTAATGGAGTTTTAGCTGTTAAAAAAAATCTTTTATCCTTAACTTTAACTGTTTTCAACCATGTATTAATTAAATGTTTTAGCAAGGGTGACTCTTTATCCTTAACTAATATCTTCGCTTCCCATTTATATATAAATTCTTCTGGACAAGACTCTTTTATT
This sequence comes from Rhinoraja longicauda, assembly GCF_053455715.1. Classification (NCBI taxonomy): domain Eukaryota; kingdom Metazoa; phylum Chordata; class Chondrichthyes; order Rajiformes; family Arhynchobatidae; genus Rhinoraja; species Rhinoraja longicauda. The sequence continues at coordinate 20,515,617 of NC_135971.1, read as the reverse complement.
TTATCCATTTCAATTTTAACCCATGCTGTTTTTCCACCCTCTTGATAAAAGGATGAAATAAAACTCATTTGCGCTGCCAGGTAGTAATTTTTAAAATTTGGTAATTGCAATCCCCCTAATTCAAATTTCCATGTTAATTTTTCCAGAGACACTCTTGGCATTTTACCTTTCCAAAGAAAATTCCTCACAGTTTTGTTCAATTCTTGGAAAAATTTATTTGGCAAAGGTATAGGCAGTGTTGAAAATAAATACTGTATCCTCGGAAAAATATTCATCTTAATACAGTTAACTCTCCCTATCAATGTAATTGGAAGATTCATCCATTTCTTCAGGTCCTCATCTATTTTTTTTATTAGTGGTTTATAATTTAATTTATACAAATTATTTAACTTATTATCTACTTTAACTCCTAAAAACTTAATGCCTTCTTTTTGCCATTTAAACTGACTTTCTCTTTTACATTGATCATAATTGCCTTCAACAAGAGGCATTATTTCAGTTTTATCTTTATTAATTTTATATCCTGATACTTTCCCATATTCTTCCAGTCTAGAATATAGTTTTCTTAAGGATTCCAATGGTCTAGTAAGACAAATTAAGACATCATCTGCAAATAAGGTAATCTTGTAATCTTCCTGGTTAACTTTAAATCCTTTAATATCTAAATCTGATCTTATTAGCTCTGCCAGAGGTTCAATGGCCAATACAAATAAAGCCGGTGACAAGGGACATCCCTGTCTACTAGATCTTTCCAAATTAAATGATTGAGAAGATTGGCCATTTGTCACCACTTTGGCTTTAGGTTGTTTATAAAGAGCTTTTACCCAGTTAATAAAACTGTTTCCTAATCGGTACTTCTCTAATACTTTAAATAAAAAATCCCATTCTAACCTGTCAAACGCCTTTTCAGCATCTAAAGCAACAGCTACGCTCAATTCCTTTCTTTTCTGTGCTAAATGTAAAATACTTATAAATCTTGCTACATTATCAGATATTTTCCTTTTTTTGACAAATCCAGTTTGGTCCTCTTTAACCAGCTTCGGTAAATATTCTGCCAATCTCCTTGCTAAAAGCATTGAGGATAGATAATAAGGAACTGCATAACGATAACAAGGAGCTTCATAAGGACAATATGGAAATATATAAGACTTTGAAAAAAATGGAGGGGGACTTTCAAACAGTGATAAACAGAGTGGATAATATAGAAATGGAGAACGAATTGTTAAAATCCAGAGTGGAAAGAAATGAAGATAGTATTACTGCTGCAACAATTGAAAGCAAAAAGATCGTGGAAAAGTTGGATGCCTTGGAAAACTACAGCAGGAGAAATAATGTTAAAATTGTTGGCTTGCCAGAGGGAGTTGAGGGGGAAGACCCAATCAATTTTTTTCAAGATTGGATAGTGACTAGTCTTGGAATAGATAAACAAGGACCGATGGAAATAAAAAGAGCACATAGGGCTCTAAGACCGAAACCTACGAATAATCAAAAGCCAAGATCTGTGTTGATTAAATTCTTAAGATACCGAGATAGAGAATTGGTCCTCAAATCAGTCGGAATGAATATAAGACAGGGAAAACCAATAGAGTATGAAGGTACAAAAATAATTTTTTACCCAGATATTAGTAATGTCTTGTTGAGCAGGAAAAAAGAATTTAATAAGGCAAAAAATATTTTATGGAAGAAAGGATATAAGTTCATTTTACTGCATCCTGCTACTTTGAAGATCATGATCAACATTGGAGAAAATAAATTTTTCAAAGACTTTGTCAGAGCACAAGAATTTGCTGAAGAATTGCCATCGAGAATTGGTGAAGAAGATCCGTGAATGAATGATTATTAACAAGATTTGTATACTATAGAGGGGATCAATTGTATTAAGGATAGTTAATTTTTAGAAGTACTTGAAATATCGGGGGGGCTGGAGAATATGCATGCTCTACCATAATCATGGGCACAAGTGTGGTGTGGACCACACCTCGTATAATAGAGGGGGGTAATGTTGTTAATTTATTTATTAACAACATTAGAGGGAGGGTTTACTTTTCTTTCTTTCTTTTTTCTTTTAATCTGTTTTTGTACCTGGACGATGGAAGGGAGTACACTGAAATACGGCACAACGTAAATATTCGAAGAGGTAACAAGGTAAGGAGGAAGGGGAAAAAAAAAAAAAAAAAAAGATTGAATGGAGAATAAATTAAATTTTTTAAGTTATAATGTGAATGGGTTAAATGGACCGATAAAAAGGAAGAGAATTTTAACACAGATGAAAAAATTGGAAGTGGATATAGCTTTCTTACAAGAAACACATCTAACGGAAAAAGAACATCAAAAGTTAAAGAGAGATTGGGTAGGAAGTTTGGTAGCATCTTCTTTTAATTCAAAAGCAAGAGGGGTTGCGATCCTATTTAAGAAAACGCTACCAATTAAGATACAAAATATTGTAAGTGACCCAGTAGGTAGATTTATAATCGTACATTGTCAAATTTTCTCAGAATTGTGGACTTTAATGAATATATATGCACCAACTACAGATGATGAGAAGTTTGTGCAGGATACTTTTCTAAATCTAGCGGAAGCACATGAAAATATATTGATAGGGGGAGATTTCAATTTTTGTTTAGATCCAGTAATGGATAGATCATCAAGGACAACGACAAGGACAAGAGCAGCGAAGACAACCTTGAATTTAATGGAAAGTTTAAATTTAATAGATGTTTGGAGGAAAAGCCATCCCAAGGAAAGAGATTACTCTTTTTATTCCAATAGACATGATACATATTCTAGAATAGATCTATTTTTGATTTCAGCTCAATTAAGCGGTAGAATAATACAAATAGATTACAAGGCTAGATTGTTATCGGATCACTCACCATTATTAATGAAAATTACGATGTCAGATAAAGAACAGGCAGTGTATAGATGGAGACTCAACTCTTTACTATTGAAAAGGCAAGACTTTTGTGATTTTATTCGAGGACAAATTGAATTATATTTGGAGACAAATTTAAATTCAGTGGATGATAAATTTATTGTATGGGATGCAATGAAGGCTTATTTGAGAGGCCAAATTATAAGCTACTCATCTAAGATAAAGAAAGACTATAGGAAGGAATCTGAAAGATTAGAAAAAGAAATCACTGTATTAGAAAAAGACTTACAGAAAACTTCTTCAGATACAAAAAAAACACAACTTGCAAATAAAAAATTTCAATACAATACATTACACACTCACAGAACTGAAAAACTAATATTACGAACTAACCAAAGATATTATGAATTAGGAGAAAGAGCCCACAAGGTATTGGCATGGCAACTGAAAGAAGAACAAATATCAAGAACAATAAATTCAATTAGAACAGATCAGAACATTATTACTTATAAACCTAGAGAAATCAATGAGGTATTCAAGCAATTCTACACTAATCTCTACCATTCCGAATCTGAAAAGGATGAAATTAAGATAAATAATTTTTTATCCAAGATACGATTACCAACAATCTCTAATGAGGAGCAGATGGGACTAAATGCCTCCTTTACTTTGAGAGAGGTGGAGGAAGTACTATATTCTTTACCAAGTAATAAATCTCCAGGGGAAGATGGTTTTCCGCCTGAGTTCTATAAAAAATTTAAAGAGTTGTTGTTACCACTATTTATGGAAGTGATACATCAAGCGGAGAAAACATCTACATTACCAGACTCCTTCTCATTGGCAATTATAACTGTAATTTAAAAAAAAGGGAAAGACCCTTTAAATGCATCTTCTTATAGACCAATATCATTGTTGAATGTAGATTATAAAATAGTCTGATAAGATATTCAAGGACTATCTTACCTCTCAAATTGGATTTAGTTTGAAATTAACAAAACTCCTGATGTCTCCCAATCAATTCTATGGGAAGCTTTTAAGGCTTATTTAAGGGGTCAGATAATATCTTTTGTTTCATATGCCAAAAAGTCAGAGGCAAAGAAACTGTCTCAAATCTCTGAGGAAATTTAAAAATTAGACAATCAGTATGCGATATCCCCATCTCCTGCTCTGTACAATAGGCGCCTGCACCGCCAGACTGAGTTTGACATGTTATCAACAACCAAGGCTGAAACACTTTTGCTTAAGTCTAGGCAACGTGTTTTTGAGATGGGGGACAAAGCAAGTAAACTTCTAGCCTATCAAGCTCGTTCAGTTGCTGCCTCCAGGCTGATTACTAAAATTAAATCACCCACTGGTGCTATTCTGTCTGATACAAGAGATATAAACAAAGCCTTTGCAAACTATTATTCCGATCTTTACTCGTCTGAAAGCCCCCCAGATATCTGGGACCAGGATCACCCTCTTAACAGTGTACGCTATCCTGTACTTGATGAAATGGTTTCCAGCAACCTCGGAAGACCGATTTCACTTCTTGAAATCCAAGAAGCCATTACAGCCATGCAAAATGGTAAATCCCCAGGTCCTGACGGATACACAGTGGAGTTTTACAAGAATTTTTTTCATCTTCTACGCCCCGAACTACAAATTATGTACAATGAGTCGTTCCAGAAAGGCCAGTTGCCAGAGACATTGTCTCAAGCCTCTATTTTCTTGTTGCTTAAGAAAGATAAGGACCTGCTTCTGTGTAGTAGCAGAAGACCAATTTCTCTTCTCAATGTGGACCAAAAGATCTTGGCCAAAGTCCTTTATAACCATCTTCGACATGTGGTCCCAGATTTAATATCAACGGACCAAACAGGCTTTATCCAGGGGAGGCACTCCTTTTTTAATACAAGGCGCCTGTTGGACATAGTTCATGCTCCAATTTCTGAACTCCCTGAAATTGTCCTCTCGTTGGACGCTGAGAAGGCCTTCGACAGAGTAGAGTGGACCTATCTTTTTTTTTGTTCTTCAGAAAATGGGGATTAATGAAGATTTTATTTCATGGATTAAACTTTTATATTCAGCCCCTGTAGCTTCCGTTATCACTAACGACTTACACTCACCTTTCTTTCCCCTCAAACGAGGTACTAAACAAGGTTGTCCTCTATCACCGTTGTCATTCGCAATCGCCATAGAACCTCTGGCTATCTGGCTCCGTAGCGAGGTTAGGTTCGAAGGCATTGTCAGAGGGGTGGGGGGGGGGGGGTGGGGGGGGGGTCACCCACAAAGTGTCTTTGTACGCGGATGATCTACTTTTATTTATATCTAACCCCAACTCTTCCGTTTCAGTTATTATATCTATCCTTGAGCAGTTTGGTAGATTCTCCGGGTACAAACTGAACATTCAGAAAAGTGAACTTTTTCCGATAAACCCCGCAGCCACAAGAATGCCTCATTCACTTTTCCCTTTTAAGCGCATGGATAGTGGGTTTAAATACCTTGGCATTGTCATCACTAAATCCTTCTCCCATATTTTTAATGCAAATTTTCTCCCCTTACTAGAACGTTGTAAACAAGATTTTAACCGTTGGTCTGCTCTGCCCTTATCACTGGCCGGTCGCATTAACCTAATTAAAATGGTTACTTTACCAAACTGTTTATACCTTTTTCAACATATACCAATATTTATTAGGGGAAGCTTTTTTGTAAAATTGGACCAGACCATATCTTCCTTTTTATGGGGAAATAAACCACGGTGCATCAGGAAAGAGTATCTCCAGCGGTCCAAGTCAATGGGGGGGATGGGCCTTCCAAATTTCCTTAAGTATTATTGGGCATGTAATCTTCAGAAGCTTCTCTACTGGTCTAATCTGGAAAACACTCCTCTTTGGGCACAAATGGAGCTGTCCTCGTGCCAGTACCCTCTTTGCTCTTTAGTTTGTTCAGGTTTACCGCTTACCTCTATTGCCTGTTCTATGCCCACCGTTACGCACACTTTAAAGATCTGGATGCAATTCAGGAGACACTTTGGTCTTACAAGGCCATCCCTGTATTCTCCAATACATCGCAATTATTTGTTTAAACCATCATGTACTGATTTTACTTTTCAAACCTGGTTTGATAAGGGTATCAGAACTGTTAATGATCTGTATGGTGATGGGACCTTCTTGTCATTTCCAGACCTGTCTTAACGGTTCCACTTCTATTTCGCTATTTTCAGGTCAGGCACTTCTTACAAAGGCAATTTCCAGAATTTCCAAGTCAGCCCACTTACTCTGAAATTAATTCTATTCTTCTTTTGAATCCCAATGCGCAGAGGCTGATTTCAATTATACACACTGAAATAGACGCCATTAAGCCTGAATCTCTCCATAATCTTAAGGTAGCTTGGGAACAGGATTTGGGGTTTGGCATGACGGATCGGACATGGGAAACTGTGCTGGGACTTGTTCACACTTCCTCAATTTGTGCTAGACATAGTCTTATACAATGTAACATTTTGCATCGCACGCATTACACTAACGCTAGACTAGCAAGAATATTTCCCGGCACGAGTGACGCATGTAACCGTTGTCGACAAACACCTGCCGACTTGATTCACATGTTTTGGACGTGTCCCCGCCCGTCTGAATTTTGGACGGGGATTTTTAAATCCTTTAGGGATATATCCGGTATAGATATTCTACCTAATCCTCTTACAGCTCTTTTTGGTGTCCCTTCCGGAACTAATACCCCCCCCCCCGATATCTAAAAGTAATTATGTCTTTTACTTCTCTTTTGACTAGACGTCTTATACTTCTTAATTGGAAGCATGCATTGCCACCCACTCATAATAGATGGATCAAGGATGTGTTATATCACTTAAAGCTAGAGAAGATTAGATTCTCTCTCAAAGGTTTACTGGAAAGCATTAAAGAAACATGGTTACCGTTTCTAAATTATGCAAAAACTTTAATGATTGTTTTAGAGAAGGGGGATAAACCAAAGTGCTGACTGCTTATATGTCCGCGTACACTCTTCCTCCCTTGTCAATGTTTATCTCTGCGTCTGGGATGGGGCGGGGGGTGGGGGGGTGTTTCTTTAAGCGTATTGTTTGTTCATTGTTGAAATAATTGTAAAAACTAATAAACAGATTTTTTTTTAAAAGAAGAAAAAAAAAGAAGTGGGTTGATCTGTGGGAAGATACTGAACATTGTCGTCGGTAAGTGCTTGTTCAGTGCTTGCATCGATTCGCGAAGACAATATCTGGCAAGGGTAGTGTGATTTTCATTGTCCAATTCAGCTCGATCACTGAACATAAGGTTAGAATCTAACATATCACTACGAAGAACAGTAATGGTGTTATAAATGAGAAGCAACCGAATGACCTTCACCGTTTTCTCAAGGTGACGTTCATCTGCAGTTTTTAACAGTGGTGCTCGGATGGTGATATTAACCTTGATAAAGGCTTTATCTACTGTGAATCGGTCGATTCACGTTTCAGTCATAACCCCTGGACAGTCTGGAATAATACACGATTGTCAAGCTGCAAGCTTAGCTGGACAATGATTTGAATGTATTTTGTGGATTCCCGATGTACTCTATTTCGAGACCATCACGGAGTTTGCTTAAAGAGTGCAGGTCATGTCTTCCGAGAAATACCTTGATGAACACAACAGAGGAAACCAGAGCACAGAAAAAATACTCCAGGCAAATAACCAGACGGAATTTATTTCGTGAATGCGAAACGTTTCAACAGCGCCCATAAACATAAACAGATCAACAATATGAAAGTCTAGCACGTGGGTACAGCAGTCACGCACCCATTTTCCAAAGGTCAGTTTTCTGGTCTGATCTACATTTCCTGAAATGGAAGGAACGTCCTGAACCAGCAAGCTAACCTCCAGGGAATGGGTGACGTTTCCGGTCGAGACACCTTTTCAGTCTGAAGACTGGTCTCTACCCGAAACGTCACACATTCCTTCACTCCAGAGATGCTGCCTGACCCGCTGAGTTACTCCAGCATTTTGTGCTTACCTTCGATTTGCAGTTCTTTCCTACACAAGCGAATTTCGAGTCAGTATACGAAAAGGCGGGAAATCGAGGAATTCATTCCCGTCTTAATTTAGTGGTTGCCTCACAGACTATATCGGCGCCGTATTATCCTGCTCTCCTCACATTGCTCGAACTTACCGAATAAAATCGAAAAGTCACTGCTGACACGGCACCAGCATTCGTTCACACATTCACATTTGCAACAAAATCTTTGCCTGAGATCATAGTTTATATTGCTACTGGGATGTTAACTCGAATGCAACAACGTTACGATTGAGTAAATACTGTATCACAGTGCAAAGAGAGAGTGCAGCAAATCTATCAGTGTCTAAATAGAAGTGATAGAGGTAATCTCTGTAGGAAGGAACTGCAGATACTGGTTTATGCAGAAGATAGGCACAACAATGCCGTGGTAACTCTGCGAGTCAAACAGCATCTCTGTAGGAAAGGAATAGGTGACGATTCGGGTCGAGACCTTTCTTCAGACGGCGAGGCAGGGGTATGGGAAACGAACGATATTGACGGTGATATTGAGAGACATTTAACACTTGAAAAAAAGATATGCGAAAAAGTAACGGTGAGGAAGGAGGCAGGTCATTGTTAGTTGTTGGGTGAGAAAGAGTACGGACAATAGTTCAACAAGACGACTTTGAAGTTAGACGGCGTGGGTGGGGGAGTGGTGGAGAGAGAGGGAATGGAAGGGTTACTTGAAGTTAGAGAAATCAGTTTTCCTACTACTGGGATGTAAGCGGAGGAACTCATCGGGTTAGGCAGCATTTTTGGAGAGAATGGATAGGCGACGTTACGGGTCAACAACCTTTCCGTCCGTAGATACAGCCTGAACTTCACTGTTCCTCGAGAACCTTATGCTTTCCTAAAGGTTCCCGAATCTGCAGCTTCCTGCGTGAACATAAGTGTGCCAGGCAGTAAACGCCGGCATCAAGATGAGGACCATTCGTATAAATGAATGTCGACTCACCGGGAACACCAACAGCTGCCAGAACGGGATGGTAAATGGCCATTATTTGACCCAATATCCAATTTTCCATTTTTCGCAAAAGTGACGATTCCGCGCTTGATGTAACACAGCGGCCCAGTGTCACACCAGTGATGAGATGTCCACACATCTCTTACTATAGACAGAAGTTGAGTACACCTTCTGCAGTTGTACAGGGCCCTAGTGAAACCGCACCTGGAGTACTGTGTGCCGTTTTGGTCTCCAAATTTGAGGAAGGATATTCTTGCTATTGAGGGAGTGCAGCGTAGGTTCACTCGGTTCATTCCCGGAATGGCGGACTGTCGTATGTTGAAAGAATAGAGCGACCATGCTTATATACACTGAAATATTGAATGATGAGAGGGTATCTTATTGAAACATATACGATTATAAAGCGATTGGAAACGCTAGAGGCAGGAAACATGTTCCCAATGTTGGGGGAGTCCAGAACCAGGGGCCACAGTTTAAGAATAAGGGGTAGGCCATTTAGAACGGAGATGAGGAAGAACTTTTTCAATCAGAGAGTGGTGAAGGTGTGGAATTCTCTGCCTCCGAAGGCAGTGGAGGCCAGTTCGTTGGATGCTTTCAAGAGAGAGCTGGATAGAGCTCTTAAGGATAGCGGAGTGAGGGGGTATGGGGAGAAGGCAGGAACGAGATACTGATTGAGAGCGATCAGCCATGATCGCATTGTATGGCGGTGCTGGCTCGAAGGGTTGAATGGCCTACTCCTGCACCTATTGCCTATTGTCTATTGTCTATTGTCTATTGCCATGGAACAGCGTCCAAATGCACGGACTCCACGACGGTTACCTCGTCCAGTTATCACGCTCCTAAAAACGTTTCCCTCAACACCCTCTCTCTCCCCACCCCACCAGCACGACCTCTCCTTCCTTTTCTTACCTACCTTTCTCCAAATCTCAACAATTGATATAACTCCCATTTCCCTCTGTCTCATTGCCACAGCCTTCTTAGTCATTGTGCTGCTCCACCTAGTGGTCAACCACCAACAGGCAGTGAAGAAAGCAAATGGAATGTTGGTCTTCTTAACAAGAGGATTTAAGTACAGGAGCAAATAAGTCCTTCTGCATTTGTATAGGTCCTTGCGAGACCACATCTGGAGAATTGTGTGCAGTTTTGATCTCCTAATTTGAGGAATGAGCTATTGAGGCAGGGCAGCGAAGGTTCACGATGTTAATTACTGGATAGAGGGACTGTCTTATGAGGAAAGATTGCAAACACGATGCTTGTCTTAACTGGAGTTTAGAAGGAAGAGAGAGGATCTTATAGAGACGTATAAAATCATAATAGGACTAGACAAACTAGATGCAGGAAAAATGTTCCCAATGTTGGGGGGAGTCCAGAATCAGGGGACACAGTCCAAGAATAAAGGGGGAGGCCATTTAAAACTGAGGTGCGAAGAAACGTTTTCACCCTGAGAGTTAGGAATTTGTGGATTTCTCTGCCACAGAAGGCAATGGAGGCCAAATCACTGGATTAAAAGAGATTTAGATAGAGCTATAGGTGTTAGTGGAATCAACCGATATGGGAGAAGTCAGGGATGGGTTACTGATTGTGTATAATCAGCCATCGTCACAATAAATCGCGCTGCTGGCTCGAAGGGCCAAA